>NC_051163.1:74509607-74768589 GCF_013339745.2 Dermacentor silvarum
AGTGTGCTATCGTCCCCGAGTGCGCACAGCGTTATGTGCCCATGCGCAAGCGCGAAAATGTGCCCTGTGTGTGTTTATGTGCTTTTTGAGAGCGTAGCTCTTAGGCGCTCTAGTTCCTGTGGCGAGAGTCGGCGTCGGCGTAACCGAGCGAACGAGCACGGAGAAGGATGAAAGAGCGAACACGAAGCGCAGCAGGGGATATAAGACGCGAGGAGGAAAGCGGAGGAGGATGGCGTGTCGAAAGTGTGAGAAGGGCTACGAGATGGCGTCAGAGTAGCGCGCGTCGTATGAGATGATGATGATTATTGTGGTTTATTGGCGCAAGGGCCAGATGTGGCCAAAGAGCGCCAAGACGATGGTAGTGGTTTGATAGTGGTACATGAAAAGTGAACTATATGAACACTAGATGTGACATGGCTGTAAAGGGGCCTAAAATCAGTCGCTATAAAGTGCGTAAAATCTATAAGTGATAAGATTATGGCAATGAGTGATTATGAGTACTATGGACATGAACAATGCATTGCGAAAGAATGATACGAGTTACAAAAATTTAAGAGACAAGAATTGGCCAGAAGCACAAGTGCCTAAACAGAGCCCTTGAAACACAAGGGCCTGGAGGCATGTGCAGTTAAAGAACTATCGCAGCAACATCCTCTAGAGAGAGGATGCACTACGAACTTATTGGGCTAATAACATGTAACACAACATCTTTCAAGAAAGCAAGGACTGCGTTGGTGCTAAAAAGTGGTTCTTTACCGAGAAACATAGCGGGATGCAGAGGGACACAATAGCGGTATGCGAGAGGAAAATGTTTCTTTCTTTCTCTTTCGGCTTCCCGACACTCCAAGAGGACGTGGAGGACAGTGAGCCTGTCGCCACATCTACCACATGTTGGAGGATCATTTCCATTCAATAGAAAATTGTGAGTACCATATGTGTGTCCTATTCTGAGACGACAGAATAGGACATCAGTTCGTCGTGTTTTAGTTGTACAGGGCCAGAAACCTAACTGTGGCTTAATCAAGTGGAGCTTATTAGTTGTTTCAGCGTCCCACAGACGCTGCCAATGGCCTCGCAGTTTCCTTCGCAAAAAAGTCTTCAGGTCTGTGAGGAAATAGCAGCGGTAGGATTAATACTTGCGATGTAGTTGATGTGGCCAACTGGTCTGCTAGCACGTTGCCCTCGATGCCTCTATGGCCAGGCACCCAGCATATTATTACATGTCTACGAGATTGGTAAATGTTACACAAGAGTGAGTAAAGCTCGATAACAACAGGATTCTTATGCTTTTGTAAAGATGTTAGCGCTTTTACAAGACTCAACGAGTCTGTGAATATTATTGCCTTTTGTAGTTTCAATTTCTCTATATGCTTCACCGCAGACAGTACTGCATAGGCTTCTGCGGTTAAAATGCTTGTTAGGGGGGTTTAATACGTCGGATTTTGAAAAAGAGGGGCCAACCGCGGCGTAAGATACGCCAGCATGGGACTTGGATGCGTCGGTATAGAATTCCGAGCACGAGTACTTCGATTGAAGTTCGCGGAAATGCATTGCAATTTCGAGGTCGGGAGCATGCTTTGTGACCTCTACAAAGGATAGATCACATTCTATCACCTGCCACTCCCAGGGCGGTGACAGCTTAGCTGGAGGCATTAGGCGATGCTCTAGAAGTGGGACATCCATCTCTTCGCTAAGTTCTCTTACACGCAGTGAGAAAGGCCGCCTCATGGAGGGTCGATTATAGAAAAGCGTTGGACACTTCAAATCATTAAGGGTTGTAAAACAAGGATGTTCCCGATCGGAGTGCACTTTGAGAAAATAGGCGAAGCTGATGTATGTTCTCTGGAGGTGGAGTGACCACTCATTCGATTCCACGTATAAACTTTCGACGGGGCTTGTTCTGAATGCGCCAGTGGCCAGGCGGATACCTAGATGGTGGACAGGATCTAGCATTTTTAGCGCGCTAGGGGCGGCAGAGTGATATACTACGGCACCATAGTCCAATCGTGACCGAATGAGGCTCTTGTGAAGATTCATTAAACACTTCCTGTCGGTGCCCCAGGATGTATGAGATAAAATTTTCAGTAAGTTCATTGTTCTTAGGCATTTCGCCTTGAGATGTTTTATGTGGTTGATGAAAGTAAGCTTACAGTCAAGTATGATGCCTAAAAATTTGTGATCTTTGTTTATAGGTATTTGTTGTCCATACATTTCGATAGTGGGATCTGCAGCGAGACCTCTCTTCCTGGTGAAAAGAACACAAGAACTTTTGTGGGGGTTTATTTTGAACCCGTTTTCGTCTGCCCACTTTGACACTTTGTTCAACCCCTGCTGTACCTGTCTCTCGCACACTGCGAGGTTACAGGACTTGAATCCTATTTGTACATCGTCCACATAGATGGAATAAAAAATAGCGGGTGGTAACGAAGCACGAAGCGTGTTCATTTTAACGATAAAGAGTGTGCAGCTGAGCACGCCTCCCTGGGGTACACCAGTTTCCTGCACAAAAGGTCGTGATAAAACATTGCCAACTCGAACACGGAATGTGCGATTCAGCAGATAACTTTCAATCATATTTAACATATTACCACGTATACCAAAGTGGGAGAGGTCTCTCAGTATTCCAAACCGCCATGTGGTGTCATAGGCCTTTTCCATGTCTAGGAACACAGACAGAAAGAACTGTTTGTGAACAAAAGCTTGGCGTATCTGCGCCTCGATACGTATCAAATGGTCAGTGGTGGACCGACCCTCGCGAAAGCCGCACTGGTATGGGTCAAGAAGTTTGTTTGATTCGAGGAAATGTAATAGGCGACGGTTTATCATTTTTTCGAAGACTTTGCAGAGACAGCTTGTTAGCGCTATCGGCCGATAACTCGATACAGACGATGGATCCTTCCCCTGCTTCAGGATAGGGATCACTATGGCCTCTTTCCAGGCAGAGGGGATCTCGCCGGAAATCCATATAGAGTTATACAGACAGAGAAGGGTTTTCTTCGTTTCAGAGGGCAGGTTCTTCAACATTTCATATAATATGCGGTCAGGGCCTGGGGCAGATTGGTTGCAACAGGCGAGTGATGCCTGAAGCTCTGCTAAAGAGAAAGGCAAGTTATAAGGCTCGTTCCCGGTGCTCTTTCGATCTAGTTTTGTTTTTCTATTGCTGCTTTGTGTTTTGTAAATTCTGGGGAATAGTGCAATGAACTGGACACATGTTCAAAGTGTGCACCCAGGTGGTTTGCTTGGTCTTCCAAGCTGTCGCCTTGTGTGTTTACCAAAGGGAGTGAATATGTTTGTCGTCCTCTCACCTTGTTAACCCTGTTCCAGACTTTGGCCTCATCTGTATACGAGTGTATACCTGATAAAAACTTCTGCCAGCTCTCTCTTCTGGCCTGTCGGCGCGTTCTCCTGCCTTCGGACTTTACCTTCTTAAAATTGATAAGATTCTCCGCAGTAGGAGAATCGCGTAGCAACCCCCACGCTTTGTTCTGTTTTCTACGAACGTTCCTACATTCGTCGTTCCACCATGGGACACGGCGTTTGCATGCCGCACCACTTGTTTCGGATATGCATTTAGAAGCGGCATCAATTATGAAGGAAGTAAAATATTCCACAGCAGCATCAGTTCCTAACGAAGACATGTTGGCCCAGGAGATGCTACTAGTAAGATTTCGAAATTTCTCCCAATCGGCTGTGTCTATCTTCCATCGAGGGGCTTGTGGTGACGGCTCAGTTTTGGTTGTTCGCAGTATTATTGGGAAGTGATCGCTCCCGTACGGATTTTTGGTAACTTCCCATTTAAGTTCAGATAATAGAGACGGGGAAGCTATGCTAAGATCAATAGAAGAAAAGGTTCTGTTTGCGAGACAGTAAAATGTAGGTTCCTTCTTGTTCAGGAGACACGCGCCAGAGGAGAAAAGAAATTGTTCAACAAGACGACCTCGCGCATCGATACGAGAGTCGCCCCACAGACTACTGTGCGCATTGAAATCGCCAAGAACAAGATAGGGTTCTGGCAATTCATCTATAAGGGACTGAAATTCATGTTTATGTAAGTGGTAATGGGGGGGTATGTAAAGTGAGCAGATGGTGATGAGCTTGTTTAGAAGAACAAGTCGAACTGCCACTGCTTCAAGGGGCGTTTGTAGCTGCAAACGTTGACATGCGATGCTTTTGTGAATTACAATGGCAACACCGCCTGATGATGCGAGAGCATCATCGCGATCTTTACGAAACGTAACATACTGTCGGAGAAAATTTGTATGTTTCGATTTTAAGTGCGTTTCCTGTACACACAGCACTTTTGGATTGTGTTGGTAAATAAGTTCTTGGACATCGTCGAGGTTCCTAAGAAGGCCTCTGACGTTCCATTGAATGATTTGTGTATCCATAATGAAAGTAAATTGGTGCTGTGTGTACAAAAAGGAAGTGTTGCCTTAGATTACAGAGCTGTTTGCGGCCCTGTAATTTTGGTTTTGTCTTTTCTAGAGCGGTCCAAAGAGTTTGGCCGCTCTTTAGGTGCTGGTTGCACCACCTTACTTGGGGTAGTGTCCATAGCCTCTTGTGAAGCGCTGGACACTCGCTCTAACGAGCGATGTGTACGTCGTGTAGCCTTCGCCTCGAGGGACGAAGGCTGTGGCCTCACCAGCCCGGAGGCCGATGGAACCTCCTTAGCCTCTGAGCTGCGATGGCTGCTGCCAGCGCTAGGAGAGGCCTCTGGTGTGGCCGATTTCGAGGGAGGCAGGGCAGCCTCAGCTGCTCCCACCATGGGGGCGGGTGGAAGTCGCCTCAATACGCTGCGCGTGCCTTGGGCGACCGCCGGGGTCCGTCGTGGTGCTGCCCCCTGTTGCACCACTTCGGCAAAAGAAGTTTTCATCGAAAATGCAGGTGAAAGACGCTGTCGTGCTTCCCGGAAGCTGATATTTTCTTTGACTTTGATAGTAATGATCTCCTTTTCCTTCTTCCAGGCCACGCAAGATCTGGAATATGCAGGGTGGCTGCCATCGCAGTTCGCGCAATGGGCCTCAGCAGTACAGTCATCAGCAGAGTGATCTTTGGTAGCACATTTCGCACAAGTTAGTCGTCCTCGGCAGCTTTGGGAGGCATGACCAAACCTCTGACACTTGTAGCAGCGTCGTGGATTTGGAATGTAGGGTCTAACACGCAGTTTGAGGTAGCCTGTTTCTATTGCATCCGGGAGTGTGCTAGAGCCAAAAGTAAGTACTATGTGTTTGGTTGGTAGTTCTTTGTTATCGCGCCTGATTTTTATGCGTTGTACATTTATAACATTTTCTTCTTTCCATCCATTCAGGAGTTCTTCATCAGTCAAATCCATGAGGTCGTCGTCTGAAACCACCCCCTTGACGGTGTTCATTGTTCGGTGTGGACTAACAGATATGGTTTTATCGCCAAATGCCACCAGGTTTGTTAGTTTCTCGCACTGCATCTTGTCTTTTACTTCAATCAGAAGGTCCCCAGTTGCCATCTTGGTGGCTTTGTAGCCACTTCCAATTACCTCCGTGAGACATTTTGACACCAAGAAGGGTGAAATGTTTGTTGCTTTTTTATCAGTGTTTTCACAGTGAATCACATGATACTTAGGCAATGTGTCTCGTTTCTTCAAAAAGAATTCAAAGGTTGCGTCGGTGCGCCCCCTTTTCGGGGGACGATCAGGTGAGAAGGGTTTCGAGGGTCCCATGGAATGAGTTGTTTGTTCGGTATCAATGCCAGTCACCCACCACCGAGCCCAACGAGGGGACACGGCAGAGATTGTTATGAAGCAAGCACTGCCATGCCAACTGTACATTGTTACTATAACCGCATATGTTATAATCAAGGTAGATCATAACACACAAGGTTAACCCTTGCTGCCAGGAATGTTGGAAGTAAATGGAAGAGAGAAGAAGACAGGAAAGATTGAAGGTGAGAGGGATAGGCGAAGATTGGAGAGAGAGAGACAGGAAAAGGCAACTACCGTTTTCCCCCGGGTGGGTCAGCCCGGGGGTGCCGTCTACGTGAAGCGGAGGCCAAAGAGGTGTGTTGCCTCCACCGAGGGGCCGTAAAGGTCCATACACCCGGCATCGGCTCAACCTCCAGGATCCTCTTTTCCCCGGACACGGCTAAGCCGCGCACGGCTACACGCGGGAGGGGCCAACCCTCATGTGCTCGGGTCCGTGGTGTCGCGTCGTATGAGAGTTACGTCTGCGGCCAATGCTGTGAATCACGCCCACGCGTCACCCACGTGAAAGCTCTCGCGATCTCCAGATCAGCGAGGCAGTCGCGCCACACTTCTCTGCGTTTGCAAAGTGCCGCGCGAGACAGATTGTCCGCGGCAGCCCATATATCGCGAAATGAAAACAGGTATACAGTTGCGCTCATATTTTAAATAACTGTGTCCAGTTAGGGCTTCTTTAGTCGTGCTCGTGGAACACCAACGCGCCAAAACTTCCACTCTGGTAGGACAGAAGTCTCCCTGAGTGATGCGAGGCCGTTAGAGTGGCATAAGCAAGGATGCCGCATTATTTGTTGTTTATCAATTGATATAGAGTTCTGGTGCAAATGTTCGCCATAACTTTCATCGAAGCTCTGTTGTACTGTACTAAATAATGATGCACAGATATTACATTATTAAGTGAGAGATATGGGAACCCCTGCCAGTCGTTATGCGCCTTTAGCTACTGTACGATTGTTGTATTGTAGCCAAGAAAAACTATTATACATCAGACAAGTGGATTCTATCAAATGCACCAACGAAAAAAATAATTGCTTAAACAATCATGAATCAATACCAGACGCATTCAAAGGCAATGTACCATTTGCGTGAAAACACCTCGTCTTGTTTTTCTCCCGTGCGAGGAATCGTTCAATATAACCAGACTCGTTAGGATAGCAGGTATTCTTGTCTAGACGGGAGCGGCAACTCCAGAGTCCAAACGCCTACCATGTTATTCTCCCTCTGCCAATGGCGCAACCAGCTGTCCGTTTGGTGAGCAGGGCAGAGACAAACGTCTTCGCAAGAGCGACGTCCTATAGACGTTGTGGTGCTTTCATTTTATTTCCGTTGGGTGATTCGCTAAGCTGGCAGCATTTCTTGATATGGCAATGCCATCGGGCTTAAGCAGGCGGTATCCTCTCTATACAAGGAGTGTCGATTTCTTTACCGTCGGTTCCCTTGGATGGGCACAACGCCAAGTGTCACTGGCGGACTAAAATAAAAGCATACAGATTAGAAATAAACCCGAGCTTTCTTCCATGCCTCAGCACAGCAACAAGCGAGATGACGCCACGAGAAAGAAAAAGTGCCAGATCGCGTCACTGAAAGACAGTCTGACAGCACCCAATTAGGTGGTGTCCGGATGCTTGAAATTCAATGGAGGCGTATTTCACTATATTTTTCTAAACCTAAGAGGGCTCAGCTTTCTTTTGGCATTGGCTAAGCCGGTCATGTGATGTTTTTTTTTTTCTAATTCGCTCTTTTGTCTCCAAGGTGAGCTCTTTTACTCATAGCGCATTTTCTAGGGCGCTAGGAATTTGAAGCTTCTTTGCACCTTAATAGTGGTCCGAAACAAAGATAGGTGAAGTTCGCAGCATAGAGATATCGACGGCTGAATCTAATACGGGATTTTTTTTGCGTTTGTTTTCTCTACGTAAAGAGCACAGACCCGAAGATGGCCGATAGAACTTTTGAAAAAATGCACATGACGTTTCCTCGAAATGTTGTTCCGAAGGCTAGTGATAGTGAGTAAGGCTGCCAGTGTAAGTGCCCTGCTTTTATAGATTCATTCATAATTGAGACCCCCGTCTCTGGGGAACCCTCATTTTTCTGAATTTTATATCTTGTGCCTAACTCTTGTGTGTTGCAATGTTTTAGCAATATTTACTTGTTTATTTTATTTCATGATGGAAATAAAATTATTATCTACTTCGAAAGTTCTTAAGAAATAGGGGCCTTCGGGTTTGTCACCTCCTGACGCAGGAATGCATTATTTCCAGGAAACTTCTGGTATTGAAGCAGCGTACTAGCGTTCTATAAAAAGCAGTGCAGAACTCGAGCTTTGTGACGATACTCGTCGGCAATTGAACGCAGGAACTCCCAAAACAAACAATTTTTTGTGATATGCTCCGTAAATCAGGTTTAACTTGGAATTTGAAAAACTGATGTCCTGTATTTATTTCTAAGAATTCATGAATGAATATTACACAGTAGTTTATTTCTGAGGGACACGAACTCGTCTGCATAGATTAAACACAGAACGTTCCCCTTAACAATAGAACGAGGTTGCTGCCCTCTCGAAAGAAGCCATTGCGGCATAGACAAATTAGGTGACAGCCGATGTCGCGCAAAATTGTACCTATGAGCTCAGTCTATTGTGTCTACTTCGGGTACAGGAAGTTTTTATGGCTAGGTACGGAAATCAAAGAAATGGTAGATAAAGACTCACCGTAAGACCTACGTTGTTAAAATCAGATTTCGATTTACACGACTCCCCCAACAGTCATTTCAGCACAGAATAGGTGTTCCCTTTGTGAGTTTAGCGTATTGTACATGTAGATACTTGTTGTGCGGAGCAAAGCGCTAGCAGAGCTTTAACACCGAAAACATTACCACCCTCGAGCATCAAATGTGAAGCTCCAAAGCACCATGCCGGTTTTTACTTGGTGTCTTTGAGGATGGTAACAACGATGAACGTTTGAGGCTCATTCTTCACATCTTGCCGAAGGCGCACGAGCTAGGTAATCTTTACGCTGGCTCAAACACCATTGCGTTGGTTTACCAGGTTATGAGTCGCTTTAAAAGTAGCATACCTTCGCAATCGAACAAAATACACGCGTACATACCACAAGTCAATGCTTGTAATGCAACCCCCTGCCATCATATTCTAAACAAAATGCATACTTGTGTGTTCACTACCAAATTTCGGTTAATGATCGAGAATGCTTCCCATCATACCCCTCAAGACGATGAGTACAATAATTGGTTGTCTGACTATTTTCATATTTCATTTTTTTAGTGAACAAGCTTTTGGTTTTTAAACCCCTTTGTCGCAGTAATGAACTTGCATCACATTGCGTATCCCAAGCTGCATCATTATTTTGTGGCAACTTGTAAGTTGTAACGCGCTATCGAAAGAAGAAGCACCTTGTACTTTGAAAGTTGCCACTGAAGGATGCGTCTTTCGATAGCGTGCTGAGTATGGCTTTCCTCTTCCATGACCAAGTTTGTTTTTTTCATCGGCGGTGTCACCTAAGAGTCTTTTCAATGCCCGAGGGCTAGGTTGATTGGGAGCCTCGAGGTCTCGTGTGACGTGTTATACTTTTCCTGCTGATGTGTTTTTCGGCCCAACAGTGCGCTGACCCCTTTCGAAAGACACCGCGTGTTCCCAACACGCTCTTGAAAGTCATATGCTCCTTTGTTTGTCGATTACTATTATCAATTAACTTTTACTTTCAAGTGCTGTGCATGCAGTCTCGGACGCAGGGTACGTTTATGTAAATTTTCTCGTTGTGACATTGCAAGACAGAACAAGAGAAGTTGCCGCTATGGCTCGGGAAAATGCCCTAACTTTCAAAATGAATTTTTATTTTTGTTTGCTTGTGGGTAAGAAGGTCAAACTGCAGTAGATATTAAGGATCTTCAACGTTTCCTTTGTTTTCAATGCTTTTGTCGTTCCTCCGGTATGAAAAGAAAATTAGAAGCCTCGTAACTCGGGTAAAATGCGTTCGAGAGGCTTTACAGATGGGCATATTGCCACGCGCACTTATTTATCTTTCCCGGTGAACCTTTTTCACCTGCTAACAAATGTTACCGCTGGTTCCATCTGCTGTTCAAGTTGTCGCCGAGCCTTGTGGAATCAGATTGCCTGCGCGGCGAGAATAGTGGTGCACATTCTACAACTTACGCGAGCACCAACAATTGTGCTGGAAGGTTCAGTGAGTCATGGGTAGATAGGCAACGCGTCTGATCGCACAACTGATTTGGAAGATGGACGCATCTGCTTGTCACCATAGTTCTGCGCGAGTGCTTATGGACACGGCTTCGTTCAACGAAAAGTTAGCTGTGTGACTCCCCGTTTTGCTACGATCTGATTCTTCACTGCCACGACAATGTGGCAATATGTAGATATCTCTGGGCTGTTCGAGCGTGTTGCTTGGGCTCTGTGTGTTGTTTCTGTACGGGCGCGCCTACATAATGTTCAATAGAGGTGCGCCATCGACGTTGTTTAGATGTGCCTAAGCAAGTACGTTGTTTTCTGTAATGCTGCTGCTATCAAGTTTTGATTTTGTACTGGAAAGTTTCTCCAAGTTTTTATAAATTTTGATGTCGTGCAGAAAAGTAAATATTTGCTTTTCAATGTTAATTTCAACACTGTTAGTTTTATTTTCCGATGTATAGTTTTGCCATTGTAAGCTTGTCGCATAGGAGCTTTTTTTTTGCCCCTGTCAAAGTGCAATTATCGGGTACAGACCACGTCAAGCCTTTTTTGGCTTTTAGTCTGTGCCCCCAGCATTTTGTACATGTTATAATGTACCATAATGCCACAATAAAATGAATGAATGAATGAATGAAAAGTGAAAATGTAAGGCCTTGACTGAACTTACAAGCCATGGAAACGAAAAAGAGAAACGCTCGTCAGCCACGCATTGGGTGAACTTTAAGAAATCCCTGGTAGTCAAAATTATTCAGGTGTCCCAAACTGCAGCGTGCCGCATATGCGTATCGTGATTTTTGCAAGTAATACACGATAATTAAAAAAATATTACAAGCATGCGTAACGTCCTTCGAGCAGCTCAGTCAGTTAGACGTAAGGAAACCCTTCAAAAATTGCCCATTCCAAGTTCTCAAAATTCAGGCACATCAACTCATCTCGTACGTACAAAAAGTACATTAGCCAACTTCCTTCAACAACAAATTCATTTTTCTGAGCTTCCGAGAAGCAGCTGAGGGAATTTCGGGAATTCACAAAGCGTTATCTACAAGGTGAGCAACAGGATTACAAAGCTGCATACTGCGGTGGTTACTTGAGGTCGCAGACAAAATTGTTTGTCACAGTTCATGCATTCTTTAATGGTTGCACAACTCTTGAAAAAGATATTGAGAGACAAAATTAATGTTTATTATCAACTACGGATGGTTTACGTCTCATTCTCACTTATAACAGCATGTGTCCACTCTTGTGCAAAGACAATGTTCGCAAGAAACTTGCAAAAAAGTGTCCCTTAAGACTTTTCTGCGGTATTCATTATCACTACCCTGTGTGCCTGTCCTTGAGGTTACCCCACAAAGATCTGATTACTGAAAGTGAATAAGAATAGCAAGAACAGTATGGCTCCATCGCAGAGTAATGAACCTGGACTATACGCAGGCCTAATTAGGTGACGTATAGGTTCGTTAACGCGCCTAATTAATTAGAAGGAAAGACGTATGAATAAAAGACAAAGAGCGTGAAAGAGAACGCTTTGCTGCAGGCCGCAAATTTGTTTTGGTTCTTTCTACAGACAAGTATAAGCACAAAAATAAACTCCCTTTCTTCTCACATTTTAGTCGTTCAGTATGTTCTTGTTTTGAGCAGTAAGGAAACGATAGAGCTGTTGAGTGTACTTTAGATAGCTTAGCGGGTCCACATCCCCTCGCTTGTTGTGGGGGATTTCTAATGAGCGAAAGATGAGCGCTAAAGAATGCAAAGTCGTACAGACAAGCTGCCCCTTTACTAGATGCGCACCGACACATTCGGTAAGCTCCATGGCTTACCAAGAACACAAGTTGCGGTTTCGTTATCTCTTCTTGCATTCTAGCCACAGAACTGCATATAACTCTTAACCTTGTTCCACATAATCTTTACTAAGGAACTGGAACATCTTAACACCGTTCCTCATACTAGTTGGAACATATTTAGTTCTACGTTCTAACATATCTAGTTAGAACATAGTTGGAACATATTTCCAACTATGTTCTATCTTGTGTAGAAAGGGAACAACACTTGTCATCAATGATGGTGATAATTATTGAGGAGAACGCTGGCCGTCAGAGACGAGGTACAGGCGTACTCCCTGTTTCATGCGCGTCGTTGTACTCGTTGCTACACATTTTCACAGACTTGTGCTCTGTGATTGTGGGAGGGCCGTGCGTGAGATATTTAGATGAAATTAAAATTGTTGGCAAGTACTGTGTCACCCGCTTCTTCCAAACTATGAATTGTACGATTATCAAAGAATGATAATATTAGGGAATATTGTAAATGTAAAGTTGTAAATGTAATGCAGCAGTTATTATAGAAGAATAAACTGGCACATATGGTATTTTCAGCAATTCAGCACAAGTCAAATAATCAAGTCCCACCAAAATTATTGCCGCTGGTTCAATTATTCTAAAGTATCACATATTTGAGCATATGCACTTCTTTCCTGTGGACATTAATGTAGCTCTAGCCACCTTTCTGTGTGACTGATCCCATTATTGCGGATGTATTATTGCTGTCAATGATCAATAGCGTTCGTCCTGCCGCGTTTAGTGTGCAGCGAGTGCAACACAGCATATTTTTGTGCTAATTGTGGCGTCGGCAATAGGAAAATGTAGCCAACGCAACCGAATACATAGTGCCTCGAAGACACAGCAATGTAAAGGCACCGAATGAGAAGTGTTTGATTTGCACGGAAGGAATGTTTAGGAAAGTTTGTTACTGCGGTACATAGTGTTCCGACTTTGGCATGGATTTCTAATCTAATGTTCATGAGGATCCTTTTAATCTAATGTTCATGAAGCAGGAGTGCTTGCTTATTGTTTTGCATCGACCAAGTATCGCGCGGCAAGACGGAACCAAATATAAACAGTCTCTAGCTTAAAATAACTCTACAAATCGATGATATTCGGAAAGAAAAATGTAATATTCAGAGGAGATTTCGTGATCGCATTACTTGTGCTCCAAGACAAACATATTCTACTTTAACCATGACATGTAACTTTACACACACATTTATAGTCGTATTTGGCTGGGGGAAGAGTGCAAGCTGTGCGATACCCTCTTGATTATCTGTGAAAAGTAACCTAAAGTGATAGTTGTCTGGCCGTCGTAAGTGTAGCACGTCTATATTGACACGTGTACTTGTGTATCTTTCACCGGTGACCACTTTTCACCAGCGAACAAATGTTAAACGTTATTGCTCGGCGCAGGACGCGCATGCATGTATCGGAAGTTTCTCGAACATTATCGATGCTTCTATCTGATTGTATGAGCTTATGAGCTGATTGTATGAGCTTATGTTCTGATTGTACGATTGTATAATCGGATTGTCACTTCTAGGTGAAAATATGATGCCATGGCTCACCAGCACAACAACGCTATGCCCATGACCCAAGCATGCTCGTGTCGACAATTACTGTAATCTATCCATAAGCGGTGGCGAATGTCAAAAAGCACATCGTTTTGCACGTGCATCAGTTTAATCGTACATGTACGCCTTACTTTCACACGAAAGTCAACTCCAGGTTTGAGTTCGTAATCGCACAATGTCTGCCCCAAGAGTGGAATATCGATAATGAATCGATGCAGGTTGGGGGGGGGGGGGTTATCAGTAATACAGATATGTGCGCAAATTACACCTGAGTTATCTTCTGCCAGCCTAATAATATAGTGTGTAATGCTTTCGAAATGACACTCCTCATTTTTTGCGCTGAACAATAATGCACCTACAAATAAACGTGGGAAGAAAGCACAACCCCTTAAGGACCTCTTACGCCATATCCCCCCCCCCCCCTTGAGCTTGTACTCAACCATTACCGCTTAGCATTTTCTGTCGGCCCACGCTCCTTGAGTAAAAAAAAAATGGGTTCAGCTCAGCCCTTCTTCATTACATTGATGCAAACAGGAAGCCGTAAGCCGCAAAGACATCGTCAGTATTATTATGCCAACGTTGGATAGAAAGTCGATAATGCGTCAGACATAGCTTCGCGAACCATTTGTCAAGTTGGAAGCTTCTCTGAACAAGCGCAGCTGCGTTCCGTTTCAATGCCAGTCATGTCCACCAACAACGCAGTACCATCAATATTGCCGCATCAGGCCTAAAAAGATTCGCGCTAGCGAAAATGCCACCTGTACCTTTTCTAGGCGATAAAGTAAACGGGAAGCACTGAATTTTTGTTACACGCATGTGCATCTGACAGCCGAGAGCCCAAGTATATACATCATACGAATTGCGTAGGCTGTAGCGGTAGTAGCACGCAAAGAAGACAAAGCTTGAAAGAGAAGAGAAGAATTAGGTTCGCGCGTTGGGAGGCGAAAATATCTTTTCAGTCGCTTTTTTCAACAGTGGTCACGTGCGTTCTCATATGGAGTGCAGGTTGGCTAAGCGGATGTGGTTTTGAAATGATAAGTAGAGTTGAAATGTCAGGAGAAGTCTCGCATAATTATAACTACCCGTAGACGTAAATACTAAGTCAACCAGACTACTTAGGTGCCCGTGATTGTGCTTCATTAACATACGCAGAGTCCATCTATCTCTTTCTGTCCCGTTAACTGCATGTTTCATATTTTTAGGCCATGTAAAGCGCTGAGCCTGCATGTTTTTGTATTGGTCTAATTCAGCTTGTAGAACAGAAGCGTGTAATGTTCTGGCTGGAGTGAAGCAAGTGGTCCTTTATACCTTTATATAGCATTATTTATCTAGCAGCGCCGCACTGATCTATAAGGGCCCATTATTGTGGATCAACCGCTTGCTTTGGCCTGTACTCTATGGTCACAACTCTGCGTGGCTTGAGGAATTTTGTTCTGAATCAAAGCGATGCAGTGAATGCTACAAAAGGATTCGCATAATGAGTATGCAAAATGTTTTCGCTGTCTTTCAGGAAAAGCTTGAGCTTCAGGATCTAAAATAGAAGTTAACAGTTCGCTAACAGGCTTCAAGCGTAGACAGTCCTGCTTACGCATAGGCATCCGCCGCCTGGAAGAGAGGCATAACACATGCATATAACAAGGCAATGAACCGGCGCTTATTTCCTCAGACACATCGTAAGTATTCATCGGGAACGTATTCGTAATTATATGCAGGTTCATGTAACAAAATACTGTTACCAGAAGTGATGAAACAATAAAGTAACTGAAACACTTTGAAGACAGAAAACACACAGCACATATTGATCACTGCCATATATGAAGTTGCCTTATAGAGAGCGGAAAGTGATAGTGTGTCTATCCACTTACAACACCAATGACAACTTCACCATGGCGTTCCAAAGATAGAAACTCTGGTTACTCAAGCTATGAGGTTACACCGCTTTAAAGCAGCGCACGGACTCTGTGATGTGCAGTGTTTTGCAGTATCGCATTGATTTGGACGACCTGCGTAGTGCATCCTTTGTCAAAAAAAAAAAAAAAAAATGCGGGCTAGTCAGCGTCCTCACCTGTCTGTCTGGTGTGGAACTAGTGGCTCTCCCGATACTCCAGACATCTGGATGGTGAATACAATAATTCTTCTCACTCGCCAGGGTGTTGGAACTGGTCGCATACCGCAGCAACACCATTCAATAGGCATTTGTTGCCTGTGATCTCCAGCATGGAGGTTACATGCAGCGTATTTCTTAAATTTAGGCCAAAGATTGTACATTAGCTGTATTTGGCACGTATATTCTTTGAATAAATGTTTATTTAGATCCCAACTTTTGGTTCTTCATCACGCATACCAATTTAAGACCAAGAGCCTTTGCTATGTGCCGTGGTGAAATTGTGATCGCTGAGGTAGGCGATCAAATCCGAGACCTAAGTTATGTGCTTGCGACGTCTTTTATCAAGCATATTTGCATTTGTAACACGCTGTATACTTAGCAAGGCATTGCTTCGCGCTAATCCGTAATCCTTATCTATTAGATTTTTCACATGCTTTTTTAAGCACGAACTTCTCGCGTTCGTGCGCTCGAGCGTGTGTTCGTTTGTGCGTGCTTGTGTGTGCGTAGGTGTGTGTGTGACCCCGATACCAAATACGAATACAGAGTATTTTCTCTTGATCTATAGTACGTTACTCCAAGGAAACCTTCTTCGGCAAGTTGTTGGGATTTGATAAAAGTTCATTTCTGACGCAATAGTAGCCACTGTATGCTCAGACACAGCGCTTTTGTGTGTTATTCTAGCATGTGTCCGCCTCTCTTTCACGCCCAAATATATTGTTTACCTGGAGGCACGCGCACAAGTGGCATAAGTGAGAAGCAGAGGTGGCAGCCGTTGTTGTGCCAACATGCCGTCTTGCGTTTTTTTTTATTTCACGTCTGTCTTCATTTTCTCGCCGAGCAGTACTGGGTCTCGGCATGTTGCAGTTGTTCGCTCTCCACTTGCCTGCTTCTTTCGAATGCATGTACCAGTGCCCTAACAATGTAACTTTTTTTCTTTTTCAGATACGGAAATGAGAATGAATGGTCTTAAAAGGATAGCATTATTCGTCCTGATGCTGTCGTTTTGTTTCCCCTAAGGTGTAACAATAAGAAAGCACGTGCTTGCTCTTCCTTTTGTGTGTGTGTGTGTTTTTTTTTTTTGTATTGCGCGCACTGTATATTACGTTATGCATGGTTCATGAATGTAATTGCCTGCTATACAATGGCGCTTCATTCCGAAAAATACGACGAGCTATCTCAGCTGCTTGTGCCACATATGATGTCAGTGCAGATGTAATAAAAGTGCAGTGTGATATAAACAGCCTACACTAGATAAACTTTCCTTCACAAAATGAAAGATATTAAGATTTTCAGACCGAAATACCTTCATTGAATTTGTTCTACTGTCTG
This sequence comes from Dermacentor silvarum, assembly GCF_013339745.2. Taxonomy (NCBI): domain Eukaryota; kingdom Metazoa; phylum Arthropoda; class Arachnida; order Ixodida; family Ixodidae; genus Dermacentor; species Dermacentor silvarum. The sequence continues at coordinate 74,526,370 of NC_051163.1, forward strand.
TTAAAGACCAGTGGACAGCGACAGCTCAAGAAGTACCCTGGATGAGCGAACCCCATGACAAGGCGGGGCTAATGAAGGTCATGATATATCTGGAGCATTAAAATCACCCATAGCACTGTGCCTGAAGGGAAGATTTTTCGCTCGATTAAAAACGCATTCAGACTAGATAAGAGGTGCGGAGATGAACTTAGAGAGCGATATGGGACGCCGACTACTTCTGATCTCTTTTAAAAGTAACTGCGTATATATATGTGTGTATATTTATTGCAGCTTATATGTGCAGTGAGGAAATTTGCAGGCGCAAGTTGGAATCAGCTAGCGCAAGTCAGGGGTAATTGGAGATCGCAGGGAGAGGCCTTCGTCCTGCCGTGGACATCGATATAAGCTGGTGATGATGATGGCATGTGCTTTGACTACAACCACCAGTGAAGAGCCTTGCATAAAAAGTGTATGCTGGTCACAAATGTAGTGCGAGATTGTGCAACTCTTTTCTACATCAAGAAATTTCCGACATACAACCAGAACAAATGTAGTTCGAAATAAACACTCAGTTGAAAGTTGTCGCTCGTCCTGTTCTCTCGTTCTTGTCCGTGTCTTCTAGCGCTACGACCACCTCTGATGTATCTAACCAACTAGCCCAAAAAGCCATAGTTGTTAACAAATTACGTCGACCCTTATATGCATCTTTGAAGTACACCGACCTCTCATGCAATAGAGCATTATTATCAGCGGCTTCTCTGATTTACTTGATTTTCTATAATTTAACCAATCGGTATGTACTAGTGGTTGTGCACATATTCTTGACTAATCATCCATGAAGGGTATGTGACATTCCAGAATAGGTACGAGTCCCTGTGCTACAAGGCGTATATAAGCATAAAATGCATGTGGAGGTATATGGGCCTGTGTGACACAGGGCGATATAGAAGTTGTGACCTTGACAGCTCATGAAAGTAGCTATTCCTTGAGAGTGAACGCAACCACAATCGTTCGGTTTGATGGTAAATATATGACATTTATTTGCCCGCTTCACTAAACTTCGTCTCAAATCGACTCCAGCATGTAATTTGGTTCTGCATATTTTGTGTACTGTTGAAGATTTTATACATGAAGCTTTTGCTGTCGCCCCCCTCCCCCTTCCCCTTCAATGATGTTCCCTACATTTCTTATGGTGAAGGTATAAAGAAATATTATGGATGAAACAAAAAAAGGAACGCGCTAAAAGAGGAATTTGGTGAAACGACGATGACGACGACATTGACTACATGTGCGGCCCGTCGCGGAAAGAAGAGAGAGCACGAGGTGGCGCGGCGGAGAAAAAAAAAAGAGGCAGAAGACACGAGCGCAGCAGAGACTGCTGCGCTCCCACTTTTACAATTCTCTGAGAGATATTTCAGTTTTAATTCATGGCATTATTATTATAAATTATGCAGTTCAGGAAAATTAATCTGTCTGTTGTTCTGATTACTAATTTGCACATTAACTGTAGTTTCAGAATGCATATCTAAAAGTTCAGGTTCTCAATTCTTGGCCAATCCCCCGAAGTGGGTACGAGCCATGTGCTAAGGACATCATCATTATCATCAGCAGCAGCAGCAACAGCAGAGACTGGTTCAACACGGCATTCGAAGAGCCAGGGTTCGAGAGGGCTGCCCGGGTGAACCGCTGGGCAACCTCCTGACCGGTCGCGCTCCTGCGGATGTCTGTGACCAGTGCTGCGACTACCTGCCCGCGAGACTGTTCCCGCCCAGTACTGTTCCTCGTCGTTCTGATGTCCTGCCGTTCCTGAACGTTCGAGGCGCCGCCACCACTCACCCAGCACCTCGGAAAGTCGACACGCTACGTCTTGCTCAGCGACCAAGTCGTCCCGTTACGGTCTCCTTCTGCTGAAGACGACGAGGACTTGAGCGTGAGCAAGAACCTGTAGCGTAGGGACTTAGCATTCATGTGTAACATGTACATTAGTTACTGCGTGATGTGTGCGTCGTTCTGTTTGCATAGTTTATAATAGAGTGCTTAGTCCTAATATATGTTATGTACCAACCTAAATCTCTACGGCTCCATCCTTCACCGCACCGCACGTCCACAAACGTGATGGTCCACAATCATCTCACTACAAGGAACTTATCACTGATGCTGCTTCTTTACTGTAGATATAAGTAGTAACGTCGGCGTCGACAATGACGTGGAAGCGTCCTCGGCTGACATCAGAGAACCAGTAATTGAGGAGGTCCTAGACGTGCTTCTGCACATTGGTATAGCTGTAGAGACTTCCCAGGAATCGTAATAACCAACTTCACACATGACGCTTCCAATAATGCCCTCAATTCTTCGATGCATTTCTTTACAATGAAGGCACTGTAGAATTTTTGAGCAACGTTCGAGGAAATGTCAGCTATTCTCGTCAGCAGGCAAATTTGCACATTTTTTTTTTCGTTGACTAAGGAACCTTCCCACCTGAGCGTGATACCGGGCCTCGCTCGGGACACTGTTTCACTAATAAACATTTCTTTCTCTCTCTTTTTTTCTATCGGGAGTCTACTTCGTCACGTAAAACGTTCATGTATTTCGGCGTATGGGGAAATACTTTAACTGATGCTAGTCACTTGACTAGTCACGACTAGTCATGACTAGTGACAGGGTCCTAAAAAAATAAGGGTTTTGAAAAAATAATTATTTACCGCTTAAACAACTTTTTTACCCAACACAACGTCATTTCCGATTGCCAGCATGAATTTCGCCAGGAAAGATCAAAAGAAACTGCAATATTGCCACAGAAAGAAATAAATATTTGCAATATTGAAGAAAACAAAGTAAGCCTTAGTGTTTTTATAGATTACAGAAAACCCTTTGATTATTTAAAGCATAATACTCTTTAGATAAATAGTACTGCTATGGTGTACGTGGAATAGCTTAATCCTTGTTTGAGACTTATTTGAATGATCGCCAGCAGCGTGTCAGGATTAATAATTGTATGTCCTCTTTTAAAAATGTTGCCTCAGGAGTTCCATAGGGAAGCCTCCTCGGACCACTTCCTTTTATAGTGTACGCAAACGATATTACTGGACTAAATAACGACATTTCCATTGTAATGTACGCGGATAACAAAAGTCCGTTCGAAACCGGCCGGGGGATAAATGAAGTTTTCGTGAAAGCTCAATTAGTGCTTTCAGATCTTTGGGATTTGTCGAATGATAAACTTCTTACAATCAACGCTTGCAAAACTAAACCCATCTTATTTAGGGCCAAGAACAAACACGCCCTTCTACAAGCAGAGCTGCGTCTTGGCTTGTGTCTTTTTTTTTTTTTTGCTAAAGAAGAAAGCGATGCGATGCGTTGTTAACGTTTTGCACGCCCATTCTACCAAAGAGGGAGAGAGAAAAAAAAACAAATATTTATACCATTGAGGTCATTTATCTTGAGGACGAGTGGGTGGTGTCCTCATTCCAGGACTCCACTGGCCATGGCTGCTCGACGTGCTTGCTGGACGAGAGCTTCTTCTCCCCCCAGGGTATCGCCGGTCAGCTGTACCTCCCACCGCTCAAATGACGTGTTAGGCGTCTTTAAATGTTGAGGTTTGCCCCCGCACCTCCACGAGATGTGAAAGAGTGTAGGGCATGTGTCACTGCACCACGCGCAGATGCCGCGATATGTTTGTGGGCATATTTTGCTGTATCTCTGTAGGTTTGGGAATGTGTTTGTTTGGATAAGTCTGAGGGCTATTGCCTCTTCAGTGCTGAGCTTTTTTGTGAGGGGGGAGGATAAATCCTGCGGTTGAGTCGCTGGATCTTGAGTCGGTCGCAGTAATTTGATGGCAGGGTCAGGAAGGTGAACAATTGTACCAAAGAATTCTCTCTCCGGTATAATGTAATAAACGCCACGTTGATTTATCAGTACCGCCTGCTGCATGCGTTTTTCTTTTCAAATAAAAACACTAACATTTTTTGAACAGTCATTCCAGGCTGCAAAAATGAATAGTCGATCCGCGAACTAGAGGCCACGAGAGATGGTTGGTAACGCGATGGCACTCATCTTATGGGAAACAATCACTTACTTTCAATGTCCCATGTCTTCTGAACAAATATCAGCAGCACGGTCTCGATTTTAACAACGTTTCTTAAAAAAACAGTGCCGCGAATACTTTATTGCAGAGCCGTACTGAGCGCTGCCACCCATTTCTTACGCCTTTCATTTAATTGTACATCATTGCCATGTTTTTTTCCCATGATATCTTTCAGTACCATATGCGTTTTGGCTTTATTATTCTTATTTGCCATCTTTACCAATTATTACTGTGCTGTAACTATATCACGTAATTATTAAGTTTGTTAATTCTAGTAACACCGACGCAGAATAAATTTATGGTTATAAGCATTTTATGTCATTAACTTTGTACTAGCTTAAACATATTTGTTCGTTATGTACACTACATTTTGTGCATGTTATCTATGCATTTTTGTGTATGATACCTTGTGTACGGGCTCCCAGGAATCTTCAAGCTGCATTTTGCCGCTTTTAGCCTGGGGTGACCCCCCAAAATTATGTTGGAAGTAAAATCCTTTTTTGATTGATTGATTGAAAAATGACTCATAGCTTTAGTAGATACAACTGTATGTCTCAGCTTTTTAAGCTCTTTCCTTCCTATGATTGTGCAGAAGTTCTGGAAGCATGCAGTGTATTAGTGATAAATTGCCATACCATTATGTTCCGAGCAATGTTCTCACAAATTATGAAGCCCTACTCCTATCAGCCTCGGTAAGTAAGAATAATCCCTTTGTGTCTAGCGTTTCAAAACTTGTATCTAATTCATTTACATTTCTGGTTGCAGTAGTTGCTGAAATGTGCCAGCTTTGACATGCAGAAGGCAGCTTCGTCAGAAGGAGCAGTCATCGTTTCTAAGCTAAAGTACCTTAGTTCTCAAAGCTCCACCCGATTTTCTAGTGCACAGCGGTTCCAAGAAATGTTTTTGAAGAGCAGTATATAGGAGTATACTTTTTTTCTCTGTATATATGATCGTTTGTTCAGGCTAGCTGAATTTTTCTACTCTTCTAACATTTCAGTATGAGTACAGCAGGGTATGGGTTTTCATATTCAGCCATATATACATGCTAGAGCTGTGGTAACAAAGCAGAAAACTTGTAATGCTCTTTTTTTCATCGTCGTTGTCGGGGTCGGGCTTCAGCATCGCCTAGTGGAGGGGGGTGGTGGCTTGGACCCTCCCTAGCCCCCACCCTCACCCGCAGTTGGCACCTGCGATCGTAGTCGATGAAACTTTTTCGATAGTGCCATGTTATTTTGTTCTGTCTTTCTTTCTTTTTTTTTCCTGCTCCGGCTGGGATATTAGAATGGCCGAGGTTTTCAGTGTTCGAAATTTCATCTTCTGGAGCCACCAAGTGTGAGGCTGCTATTTTATCCAGCGAACAGGACGTACTCTTTTTTTTTAAGTGGGAGCGTGCTTAAACGTATATTCAGCGTAATTTCAGTTTGTCCTCCTTGCAGCTACAGCAAGTGCGCAGAAATCACGATGAAATAGTGGCAGGTATGTCATACAATGATGAAAATTTAGAAAGACTGCAGCACAGCGCTCATTTTTGTTTATTGTTTTTTATAGGCAGCAGTGTGCCGACAGAAATAGACACTGCTGGGCACTCTATCGATAACAAGTCGGATGCATCCGCCATGCAGTCCGTGCGCCCGCAGCATAGCAATGCAAAGTGAAAAGTAGTTCATTTTATTATCGCTCTGCAATGCGTGCAGTAAATTGCACTTATGTAATCATTGTGCTAAGACTCATGTGCTCTTCTGCAAGACGTGTCTTTCTTTTTCTTGTTAAGCGCAGCTTTATAGGCTCACAAGTGTAGGCGGTGGTGGTGGTGGTGTCACGCCGAAAAGTGAGCCGATCCTGGCAATCGTGCAGAAAGGGTCCAAGATCAATGGCACGCACCCCGGTGGGCTGGGGGGCCTGTAACGCGCCCTTGAACTACCCTTGTCACACGTGGGACCCAATGCCGCGGCGGCCACATTTCGATGGAGGCGAAATGTAAAAACACCCTTGTGCTTGCGTCCTAGTGCACGTTAAGGAACCCCAGGTGGTCAAAATTAATCCGGAGCCCTCCACAACGACGTGCCTCATAATCAGAACTGGTTTTGGCACGTAAAACCACAGAAAGAAGAAAGAAGAACGTGGGACCCAATGAGACAAAATCACCAGCCCTTCCCCTGTCGAGAAAATGGGGGCATGTGAAGCTTGTCTTCCTATTCTAGCGTGAGGGCTTACGAAGCCCAGGCGAAACGTCAGCGAAGAGCCGCGGACCCTGAGTTTAGGGCAAACGAAGCGGAATGCCTGCGACAGTGTCGTCTTGCCCCATGCTTCGCTTGCCCCCATTTTCTCGACAGGGGTAGGGCTGGCGCTTTTTGCATTCAACGTTCGGTCTGGGAAATGATTTCATCCACATGGAAATACAGTTCTTGAATAAACGTGTGAGAATTACGTCAAGGCGGGAATAAAAATCGAACGTTTCTCTTTGTGTCCAACTTTTTGCATGACTTTCGCCTAAAGTGTACGTGAGCATTGCACTACGTAGCCCTTAAGCAGCAAGAAAAAAATTACCGTTGATATTGTCAATCTTCCTCATTGTGCCATCAATACGTGTGACAAAAGCTCTTGCATGAATGTGGATGGGTGTCCTCTAGCGAATAAGTCCTGTCGACTGCATAACCATTCCAAGGAGAGTAAAAGATTAAAAAATGATAGACAGAGCAACTTCGTATGCATTCACACGCTAACAAAAAGGCCGCGGCGTTCCTTGTGTTCTGACGAAAGCTTACTGCTCTTTTTTCTTGCAACATGTTTTAGCATATATATTGACGAGGCTTCTTTATTGAATAGTAAGCGCGTAACTGACGCGCTTTTCTTTTGCCTGAATCACTAGGCAATGATCTAAACTGACAGCGGCCGCCTTTCTTCGAATACATTTGTTGGCAGCCGATGTGGGAAACGTTTTTACGTCTTCCAGGACACAGAACGCTCCGCTCCTTTCAGCTATTCAAACAGGTCCAGGAAACAGCTTTATTGAATAATTCAACGCAGCAAATGGAAACGGTTTGCGCATGCGGTGCTTGACTATCCCATTCATTGTCGCGGGTCGTTAGGTTATGCGTAATGTTAAATGTAGTTTCGTTTCGTATCCAACCTCTTCCTGTCTTCGCTTCCTACGCTAGCAGGGAAATAAACGCTTAGGCAAATTGTCTAAGTGTTCGGTACGCACGTTAAAGTCCTGCGGCTGTCACCATCTGTGCTGGGAATGCACGTCTAGGTCTTGCAAAAAACAACCGATACAATCACCGTGAAAAGAAACAAGGCCGAAATAAAAGCTACACGGAACAACTTCAATGCAATTCGATCATCGATTGCGAGTGCTCACAGAAGAGACTTGTTAAAGAGCTCTAAAATTAGCTTAGATAGCTCTAAAACGACGTCTCACCATCTGAGCTCTATAAAGGTGAGAGGGTCCTGCAAAATTAACGATGCTCGCACAGTGACTACTTGAAATTTGTGCGCGTTATGCCTTGCGCTGCTGATATGCCTGGTTGAAGACGAGAAAGTTTGCGGCCTACTGCTGATAAAATATTTTTATCAAATTTTATCGAAATATTTTTACAAATTTGATGACTTGCTGTCTACTTCTTATTTTTTAATGCATCATTTACTCCTTATTCTATTCAAGTCATTTGATATATTCTAATTATTCATTCTCAGATGCGTATATATTCCCACATTTATGTTTGTTTTGTTTTATACATCTCCCTTCTGATTGTTATTTCAAACTACCCGGTTCTTGGCCAATCCCCCAGAGTGGGTATGTGCCAGTAACTCCAAGGCTCTACATCTACATCTACATCTGCTGATAAGTTGTTAACTGGAGAACGTCAATGAATGGTTGAGCCACAAGCATTGATGATTGGCCGACAAATGTTCGTAATATATGTGCATAGTTTAGTTTTCCATACAATTCCCGATAATCAGTGTGATGTGGCGCCGTTAATTTTACCTTTGCATGTAGGAGATGTTAAAATTTCACAGAGCAGCACACAATGTTGAAGTTGAGGTACTGTAACAAGGCACGAAGTGTGTAATTATGTGCAAAGACATATACACCCTTCTGTAGAGGTTGGCGATTATTTCATCTTTGCCGCGCTCACCGCTGCCGCCCAGTTTTCGTGAAGTTGTCCCACTGACGTGGCCGACCGCATTTGAGACATGTGATGCCGCTCATATATGCACCTCCTTTTAGCAACGCGCATTACTCTTGCATTGGCTGCTAATAACTTTCCTACTAACAAATTTTAATGAAGTTTAGTTCATTTCCCTTGCGAGGCTTTAGGCATAGGACGCACAAGTTTGTAGTTGATGCTCTTTGACTCACTGTAGTACACACAAAAAACGTTTAAGGAGCAACATAGATGAGCGTCCCTTTTAACGCGATAGCGTTCAAGGCCCCGTGTCGCAGAAAATCTGGCGTCGGCAACCGGTGTATGATTGCGGATGGCGGAGAAAATCATCCAACCACATCGACCGTGCATCTACGAGAAAACGTAATTCTGCTACGAGGAAACTCAAACACAAACCCCTTTCCAACGTTTCTACCAGACCTGCGCGCGTCGAGGCAATAGCAAACAATTAACAAACTCATAGAAAAGGTGCAAGGGCCTTCACATTTTAATATAGGACCACTTATATTGCCCCTAGAAAAACGTCTTTGCAGCAGTGCATTCCAGTTTAACAGTGAAGCCGACTTTAAGGGGATCGGTGTAAGTTTGGTCTTTGTAAGCTGGCTTTTCCACGTTCAGTGTTGCAGTGAATGAAGCCTACTTGCCATATGCGAACGATGCGATGCGAATGGGTCCCGATAACGCTATCGCGTTCTACTCTTGAAGGCGAAGCTTAAGCGTCCTCGATTTTTTTTTCTCCGTGGTACATGGTCTTAGAGATTGTAGACTCCCATGAAAGTGCATGAAGCATAAAAACGCTCAATAAAGTGGATAACCTTGCTATGACAGACACATTTTGCTACTGCTTATTGCAAGCTGTCAAGGCACTGTCTGGATGCCGGGATGTGAAAGGCTTTCTTTGTACGCTCGCGAAACCAGTACGCTGCTTTATGGGTATGAGGTAAGGCTACAGGAGCCCTACTTTGACATGTTCGTCATAGATGCAGTCAGTTATTTTTCTGCCAATAATATATTTACAAGCACAACACACTAATAGATCGTATCCGCGAGCTTTAGGTTCTCCTTACCTCTCAATGTCGATTGCGTTTTGATTTGGCTGTTTATGGATGACTGACAGATCCTTGCGCTCTTCGTAAATGCTAGTCTCTACGAACAAAAAACGTAGGTTTATCAAAAATCTGTATGAAGAGAAGGGCTTGGCTACTAAGATGGGTGGATACTTTATATCTCGACGCCTGCGTCTGCATCGTATATTTGAATATCCGTATTTTACAGAGAAGCTGTTTATGGCTAGGGTTTGGTGGATTTTTCATGTGCGTAAGCAAAGCCTCAGGTCCCGCGCGAACGCGCTCGTGCTGCTGTACGCGTCTTAGTCGTCGTCGTCGTCTTCCAAAGCGGGCTCGTCGGCCTCCCTCGGATATGCATTTCGAGTAGATTAGTTATCAATAGGCAACATTTTTAAGATCAGTAGAGTCCCAGGTAGATAATAAAGGTTTCTCAAAGATTTGCTGCTCTGCGACCCGCGTCGGCCAACTCCTACGTTCGCACCTCCGTCTCTTTTTGTCAGCGTTCCAAGCGCTTGCGTATCTAGTTTCCTTTTCTTCCGCTCTCGCGTAGGGGCGGTGCAGTCGAAATGTCATGCCTGGCTTATTTGAAACTGTAAATAGAAAATCAGGAGTCATCAGAAAGAAAGTGAGGGAAATAGAGACAGTGAATTGGATGCAAAGAATAGAAACAAAAGGACAATGCATATTTAATAGAATGAGAAGAAAGAAATTAGAAGGGGAAATCGGAACGATAACACACAGGGTAGCGCCTTGCTATTTGAGGCTCGAGCCGGTTGGCTAAGGACCAAAACATACCGGAGCAGATATTCGGAACTAGATGAGGCCTGTAAACCCTGGCCGGCCAGAGTGCCCGCGATCGGGCCGTCAAGCTCGGCTTGCCGGTCCCTACGTGGGATTAGCCGGGTGGCGCGGGGTGTCCCCTGCGTCTTCTCTGGACCTCAATAAAGTTATTTCACTCACTCACTCACTCACCACTCAACACATCCTAATGGAATGTGAAGGGGTTCACCCAGTGAGAACAGTAGGTAAATTACACCTTCCAGAAGCGCTTGGGTTTAAAGCGGACGGAAGCATCACCCGGCCAGCAGTCGAGATAAGCAAGAGACGTTTAGTGTATTCGTGGGAAAAAAGCAGGGAAGCGATTGATACGACCTCATTTGATCTTAGCCATAGGTAGAGGTACGAGGTAGATATTAAGGGGATAAAAGGAGTAATGAAATATATACAAAAATGATAGATAAAAAACTGACGGCCCTTCCACTGGGGTGGCGATGGCACACCAGCGAAGCTGTACTATTGTGGGAATTATGTATTTAGAATTATGACTATTAAGATGTGATGGTGTATTTGGTTCTTTTCACTATTAAAGGTGTTAGAAATATATATGATCCGGTAGTTTTCATTTATTTAGTGACCACAGGGACCATGACCTTCTGGTCGCTACGGTACACCGCCATAGGATGTACGGCAAAGGTTGGCACGTTCTTCATAAACACGTCACCAACGCCGCGCGCTTTCAGCACGAACGCCGGCAAAACGCCGCCGCCGTCGACAAATTCTGCGCGTTGCTGGTGCTGCTACATGTCCAAGTATATGCAGCTTCTCAGAATTTTGAGAATGACAGCCCATAAACAAATGCCATGAAACAAAACAGCGGCAGCGCATGCCTTTTATGTTATATCTTCTGAGACTGAAATATTAAAAGTGTGAAAGAAAAAATATTTTTAGACTAGATTTGGAGCAAACGCGACTTCCCAGTGGAAGGGGAGTGGTGGGCGAGGAGGGCATCGAGCCACCCTAGACGGTGCGTGTGCGTGGCCGTTCACCCTCCTGCACGGCCGGTTGCTGTGCTATGCGACAGCAAACCGGCGCTGCAGTCCCTTTCCAACTGCCATCGGGCTGGACTGACGGGGTCCCTCTTGACCGCGAAGTTCTCGGCGCTCGCCTCCTCCGGAGTGTCCGTCTCCTTTCACTGGCTGCCCTCCCATGTGGGCATAGCTGGTAACGAGGAGGCGGACACCCTCGCTAAAGCTGCCCACCACCCAGGAGTCACATTCACTCGATCAGTGGCGGCTTCAGACTACTCGAGGCCACGACTGAAGCAGCTTCTATTGGCGATCCACCCCGACCCGAGGGTGGCAAATGGCAAGGGTCCTAAGCTGCTCCCCGAGTCTGGCCTCACCAGGCGAGACAGAGCCACCCTGCTGCGACTCCGGACTGGCTGCATATGGACAGCAGCCAGGCTTCATGCCAAAGGCCGCAGCGCCTCCCCCTCGTGCCAACGATGCGGTGACCCCGAGACACTCGAACACCTCCTCTGCGCCTGTCCAGCCCTAGCACAGGAACGTTCGAAGGTCACCCGAGCCTATAGACTGCAGGGACTTCCTGCTGACTCACTGACCAACCTGCTGTTCCCATCCCGCTACCATCTCCCCGCACTACACAGCCTCGTGGAGTTCGTGGAGGCGAGTGGGATAGCAGCATACCGCTGAGCGTACCTGCCCTTGCCGGTCCCTGCCGCCTCTGCTGCCTACCCATGTGCGGACGAGCCCCCTGAACTCTCTCTCGTCTCTTTTAACACGAAAGTGTTTTATGCCGGGGTCCACCAAGACTTCACTGACGTATTTCCGTCACGGAAATACGTCATAGAACATAATACAAAGAAAGAAACCAGAAGAAAAAGTTCCACAAACATGCAAAATTTGGAAATCGAACCCACGACCTCTCGGTCCGCGACGATAGATCGCCGAGCGTTTAACCCATTGCGCCACAAACGCATTTGCAGAGAGCTACACAGACGCGCCTTATATATCTAACACTCCTCCGTGTACCCGCGCTCTTGCTCGGGGCGGTGCCGCCGCCTACGAGCAGAAAAGAGAAGTACTGCATTATGACACTAACGCGCACCGACAGTGAACGCTTCGGTGGTCTCAGCACTACGACTATAGTGCCTAGAATATACTTACTAGTGTGCCGACCGCGGGCTTTCCGGTGGCACGGAGAATGATGCCTTCCGCCGGCGGCCACCAGACGGCGATAGCCGTACGGACCGTGCTATGCCGAGCGGCGTTCTAGCCAACGCGCGCGTGTGCGACAGACGCCAATGGGCTGTCCCAGCCCGTTTCGTTCTGCGGAGCGTTGGTTGAGGTGCAAAGCGTAATCGAAAGAATATGATTTCGTTGCACTTACAAACGATCGTATGCACAGTTATCATTATAACGCTACACTATACGGGGTGTTTCTTCGAAAAATACCAATAAATAAATACGTGGTTTCCAAAGTGAAAATTGTTTCCACAGTAAACTATTATATGCGAGACCTGTCCACAAATGCTAAATTCGCACCAAGTTGTATCTAATTACCATAAATTAAATTAATTACCATAAATGACGGTAATTAAACAGGGCACATTTTCATGGGCGAAACACCGTCGATTAATTTTGAACGAGCGCTCAATGTAGCAATTATTAAAGTGTTTCTCACAAGCGACAGCCGCCAGAGTTAGCCTTCGATCAGCCCTCTTATTTTCTTCTCCCACTCGCCAAAACGTTCTCGCCAGTCAACAGGCGCTGAATAATGAGACTTGCTCCTTGTTTGAGCGGTATCCAGTTGTACAATATGGGAGAAAACAGGTGCAGTGTTTACGCCTCGTTTTCTGCGACATCTCGGTTCCGTCCGTGAACAGACACAAGTGCGAACCACGCGCACAGAAGGAAACCCAGCAATGACATGCGGAGGCACCACATGCTACTTGCTCGAAAGCTACAACGCGCCGCAACCGACTGCGCTTACGAACGCGCATCCGAAGTGCACCCGAAGCGCAAGCGACGCGTGATGCGCCGCTCGGTTAGCACGGTCCCAAACAGTGTCGCCGTGTGGGGGCCTCCGGCGGAAGGCATCACCGGCGGTGCCAGCGTCTCCCATCGGAAACGCCCGGCGGTCGGCACACTAGTATGTATATTCTAGGCACTATACTACGACGCCTCGATGCCAGCATTCGAAGGGACGCTGGCATCAAGAAGCACTACCAACGCCACCTAGGTGGCGTTCACCGTACTCAGCACAGCGGAGCGTGGCCTCCGCAATTAGCTCTGAAAATGTTTCTGAAGTTGATCGCGGAGGCTGCAATTACGACGCGCTGTACGCGCTGATTTGACTCGGTGACGATTCAGTTACGTGCTTTGTCTTGCGCGTTGTATTAGTGTGTCAGTTACGTGCTTCGTCTTTCGCGTTGTGCTAGCGTGTGCAGCGTAGTGCAGCTTCCATATGCACGACGGTTGCTCATGGTCATCGACGTTGGTAGTCGTGATGGAGGAGACGTGCAACCAGGCGTCAGCGTGGGTGCATCAACGCCTAAGGGCGCTTTAGCCACAAAACACCAATAGACATTATATATCAATGTGCAATAAACATTACACTACTTCTGTGAAGACACGTTTCACTTTCGTGTTCTATACCGATTCCTATATAAGAGGGATCAACCACATTTTTTTTTCTTTACCTCCTACTCCCCCTATCCCCTACGACGCTGCGCCGTGCTCCCTTATGGGCTGCAGAATTAAGCGTCTCTTCCTTATGTATAATAAACACCTCCTCCGCTCTCCCACTGCGGCGCATGCGCACAGCCCTGCCGGCTTCTGCCGCCGACTCTCTCCCGTAGCAGTGTCGACAACGGCGTTTAGCCGTTCTTCACGTAGCCAGCGTTTTGACAACGGTCGTGTGCGGTCACAGAAACAACGCGCACAACTGTTGTCGTCGGCGGCGGCGTTTTGCCCTCGTTCGCACCGAACACGCGCGGTGTTGGTGACGTGTTTATGAAGAACGTGCCAACCTTTGCCGTACACTATATGGCGTGTACCGTAGCGACCATAACGCCATGGTCCCTGTTGTCACTAAATAAATGAAAACCACCCGATCATATATTTTTTAATAGCTCAAATAACCCATTACACGATCACATCTTAATAGTCATAACTGGAAATACATAATTCCCACTATAGTACAGCTTCGCTGGTCTTCCATCTCTATCCCAGTGGAAGGGCTGACAGACTTTTTCTTTCTTTCGCTCTCTCTCTCCCTCTTTCTTTCTTTCGTTCTTTCTTCCTCCCTTCCTTCTTTCTTTCTCGTCCCTTGCTCATACACGCATATCCACTGCGGGTACGCGCCACACGTGATATTATTATCGTTAATCGTGACGTACCTGACGAGCATGAGATGTTACTGATGTCGCGACCTACCATTCATATCAGTCATACATTCGTATCCTTCCATGCCAATTTTCGTATATACCAAGTGAGCGAGACGCTAGTTTTCGACAGGTTTTCGATAGGGTTTTACCGTGACACCATTACCACCACCACCGCCACGGACACTTGTAAATATCCGATGAAACTAGAGCTTCCCGTAACAGGAAATTTCAGGCATTCCTTATGCTGAGCATATTAATCGAAGGTGGACGACCAATAGCAGAGAAAGTCTTACTTCTTGCTCTTCTTTCTGGGTTTTTACGTGCCAAAACCAGTTCTTCCCTACTTAGAGCAACCTCCATGATGGATTGCCCTTCCTCTCATAGAGCCTTCGTTACAGTGCATCACGATCGTCGTCGTGATGCCCTCGCGGTCACTCCACCATCGTCATTCTAAATTCGTCATCGCACTCTTGTCATGCCGTCGTCGCCATAACATTATCGTCGCCATGCCGCCTCAAGCTTCCATTTTATCATCGTCATCACTTCGGTAACGTCATCGCTGTCGCCATGCCATTGTTGTCGTAACACCTCCATCGATTCACACACGTCATTCCTTCTTCGTTGTTCTGTTGTTCTCGGGCTGTCGTCATTCACTTACAATTATGGTAGCGCTGGCATGCCGTCATCGTCAGAGCGTCGTAGTCAGACAGTCACTAGCCATTGTTACCTCCGTCGTCATGGCATCGCGGTCGTGTCATCGCCGTCATCATCGTCATACACTCGACATCATCCCATTTTACTCCTGTCGTCATCGTCAAGCTGACGTAGTTATACTGTTGGCATCATTTAGGAATCGTCATCTCATTGTCGTCACGCTGTCGTCATGATGACGTCATCCCCTCTTCGTCGCTCCATCCTTGCACACTGCGTCAACATCATGAAGCCGCCGTCATGCTTCCATGCTCGTGGGCCACCTTGGCATGCGAGTGCTATAACAAGGTAGGACAACACCGAAGTATGTTGCGTGTAGCCGAAGCACAGGAAGTCTCAGAATGACCACTGCAGGTGTTACTACTTCAGACCACTACTTCAGACATGCAGTGTGGCGCTAAATTGCTCGAAAGCTAATTGCACAACCATGGAAAGTTATCCTGACATGAGTTTTGTGTTTCTGTTGCAAACCTTCGAAAATCGCCACTCGTGGGTACTCCCTACGTATTAAAGGCAACAACAATGGACCGATGCCGTCAATTTGTCTATGTAGAAACTTTACATGCATGTTTGCTTTATAGCGCAAAGGAAAACGCTTGGCTTGTCTTTTTCACTCGTGTCATTGGCTTTCTTCAGCTATTATGGCAACCAAATATTTTTGTGATTGCGCTACTCTTCTAAGTTTATTTTTGATTCTTTTTCGGCAGTTCCGTCCCCGAGTAGTGTACTAGTACTTGTAGAAAATGTCTTGATTTTTGTCTAATACTTAGCTTCCATCCGGGAATATATTAAATTACGTGTATAATCAAAAGTAACTAAACCAATTCAGAATTAATATAGTTATTTATGATCAATGATCTTCGGAGACGTTTAGTTCGAAACGCTGCAATACGACAGTTCGCCCAATCATCCGAAGTGCTTCGGCAATGCTCTGGGCTTTGCACAAAAATACACAAAAAGGTACTTCGAAGTCTCTAAAGCGCTGGTGTCGATCGCCAGACACTTAGCTTCCCCGGTAGTTTTTGTTTTTTTTTTAATCTTGTGTCGACATATTCATTGTGACTGCATGTAACGGTTAATAATTCGGTGTCTCCTGCACCATCGCCGATGTTTCCGAACGGGGAAATTTCTCGCGTGTCGCTAAGTATCGTTACACGCCTCATTTTCCGGTGCCCACTTGCACTTGACTGATAGCAAATTAATGGATAATCCGACTATTGCTAAAGCTGGCAAACGGCAGCCGCACTGCTACTTATCGATCACGCTCGTGCACGCGGCGTTTTACACGAAATTCGTTTCGTGAAACGCGCCTCGCAGCTGAGCATGATAAATGTGCATTTCGTTTGAAAGCGCACACCTCTATATGGCGTTAAAATATTTTCGGCACGTACCGCCGCTTTTGTCTGCTCAGCCGACAAGTCAAGCGCAGAGATGCGTTGGCCCGCACTCGCGTGCTCCCATTCAGCGCGGTCGGTGACCTATCCCAATAAAGGGCACGGCCCCTACCAGCGGCATTCCCTCAAAGGAGAGAAATTGCTTTCACACGCGAGCACCGGCGCACTGCTCACTTTCACTAGTCGCCGAATACGAGATGAAAGGGAAAAGAAAAAAGGTCATTAGGTTCGGAATAGGGCGCACTGTACATGTACGTGACTTCAGGCGGTCTTCAGAAGATTCCTCCTGCTTTCTGATGTTCGTCTACACGTACGAGAAAAGAGCGAAATGGCTTCAGGAGGAACAGTTTCCATGACTGTTGTCAGGTGTGTGCTGACTCCTGCAAAATAAAAAGGAGAGAAGAAAGCGAAAAACAAAAGTATACTTTGCAGATAGCATCTGCTCCCAGACCAAAACCAGATGCGCCAGCGCGTGAACAACTCGGACTAAAGATAACAGTAATATAAGTGTTTCCAGCCAATTGAGCATACCTGAAAAATTTGGGTAATCTATGGAAAACGCGGCTGACGCAATACCGTATAGTGCCCTCTTCAACAATTCCCCTTATTTTCCTTTGATGACCTTGACAGATAAATTATTCACGTTTAGTTAACTACATCAGAAACGGTTAATTTGCGCACGCAAGATATTCAATAAAGAAATTGTTGAGTCAGATCAGAAACGTCTAGTTTCGATAAATATACAGCGTGCTTTTTTTTAGATTGTGCAGAATTGTTAAAACTCTCTTGTGGCAAATAGCACAATTTTAATCTTAGAACACAATTTACGAGAACATTAATTAAACCAGGAATCAACACACGTTATCAACTAATTAAAGCAAATGAAGTAATTTCATTTTTGACTAACTATTTACGGCGGATACAGCAATTTGCGAATTGTAGTTGGTGAGTTCGCAAGGCATATCTACTTGGAAGAAATTTTCAGGAAGACACCAATTTCGCAATATTCATTGACAAATCTGTGAAAAAATACATTCGTGTTTTAGTTACTTTGGTACTTCAGCGCTAATAGAGCCTTCCTATAAATAGGTGTAAAAGCAGTGGATTTTTAACGCATCTTTCACTCCGCGTATTTCTAAACTCATGCCGCTTTTAATTGTACGCGACCACGCTGTAAGTTTACATGTAGAGCTTCCGCCTTCGTGTTCTACTCTACAGGATGGAGATGTCTTGATGCGTATTCTATGCATTTCTCATGGATGACGTCTATAAGGTAAAAGGAATTGCGCTCTTCTATTTTATTGACTATTACTGTGACCTCAATAAAATGAGATACCAATTATGCTAGAAACCATGGAATGTGATCCCCCGAACGCACTAAAGCTTATTGTTGTTGGAATCTCCCGCCCACCTGTCGTCATCGTCGTGCTTGTCGTCTTTTCGCTGAAGCAGCTTGACGCGACGCCTAACTCCTAACTCATCCATGGTACCGTTCCCTTTAGAGCCATCTCTGTGGTTTGGCGCAAAAAGAGTGCTAATGCCGGGGGAGCGCGTTCCTATATAGTGACCGAGCGCAGGTGTGTATCCGCCGCGGCGGAGATGACGTCATCACTTACGACACCAATCAGTAGACTCGACGCCCTGCACGTGCCCTACTCTGCGGCACGTTACCTCTGTAACAGCCTCCTTTCCGCAAGCCTGCTCCTCTCTGTCACGGCCCGAATTATATAGATATGCAATCAGCTAGCGCAAGACAGAGGTAATTGGAGATCACAGGGAGAGGCTGTCGTCCTGCAGCGGACATAAATATAGGCTGCTTATATACGCTCACTCTGGATCCGTGCGATTCACCATGCACTTCTTCGTGAATTAGTTCCCGCCAGTACTTGCTCGTGCGGAAGCAGCACGGCACCTGCCGCACGAACGCTGCAGTACCTTTCTGAAGAGTGCTGGGATTGCTTTGAGCTCGTCCTGCACGAAGCCTGCACTGAACGAAACGAACGGCGACGTGCAGGCGCCGCCACGTTGAACTGGTAAAACGAATGGCGAAGTGCGGCACCTCGTCAACTAGTTAAAAAAGTGCAGGCGAATCGAATCGACCTTTTATTTCGGTTACTCTTTTCAGTAGCCAATTACGTGGAACGAGCTATCTCATTGACAAGGCAAACTCTAATAGGCGACGCAGCGCGCCACAATTTGGTAGGAGAGAGAGAGAGAGACGTTTTAATGCCAGAAAGGTGGAGAGGTCGGCCTGAGTGAAGTGCCTCTAGCCTGCTACTCCACGCTGGGGAAGGGGGTTGGGGGAATAATAATTTGGTAGGAACTACAATATAACGCATGTGGGCGCGCTAAGCGGGAGTTTTGCAAATGCGCATTCTGAAAGAGGCCAACCCGGGCACTCAGTAGTTATTCCCTCTTAACGCTTACCAGATGTCCGTCGACGAGTTAAAACGGGGCTCGTATGGTTCTCCGAAAGTTAATGCATTGAGTTACCCGCGGACGATGGTTACTGGGACAGTAGTTAAGTGCTCGAAAGTAGGTTTTCTTCCTCCGTCCGTCCCACCCGTGCCTCCCATTCGACCATCCCTTCCGTCCGTCCATTCTCTTATGCTTAAGACTATGTAGTCACTGACGATACATAATGACGATTCTGTAGTCAAGGCATCCCGTCATGCCACATGCATGTCTTTGCAACAGCGTTAATAAAAGTGAAGCTTATCCATAACCATGGGGATTTGAACCCATGCCAGTTAAACCATGTGCATTTGGGTGCCACTGAGAAACCGCGCAAGTGCCGTGCTGGGCAATTAGTGCAAAGCATTACGCTCCACATAGACCCTCGTAGCAGTGGCGGCTGAGCATGTATTTCGGAGGCCACCAGAACAAGCAGTGCTGTAGTGGACGAGGATTACACTATGTGATATCCCATTGGAATTGCTCTTGACATGACGGCGGTGTGTGTGCGTGCAATTCTCCGTTGTCGTGCTCGTGAACCTATATAGCGTCGTCGGCATAAGCAGGCGTTCTAGATGATGACGTGCCTCAAACATTGGCACATACCCAGAATGCAGGTTGCGCCGAGAGTAAGGCTGTTGGTGGCAGACAACGTCGAAAGCATCGACAACGTAATGCCGACAGCGATTATGCAGCGACAACACTAAATTGTTTAGACAATAGTTCACCGGATTGGAAGCCGCTAAGTGCCCTATATAGCACCACCCCAAAGGTGCAGAGAACAAACAAAAGAGGATAAACAGCTCGAATCTCGTAGAGGGCTCTCCGTTATATCGCTCGTGACATTAGTTGCAGTAGACGTTTGCAATACATGAACCATCAAGCCTAAAAAGCATGGAGCCATCAGCGCAGCAACTACCTCATCACCTGCGGCCTAACTATTGATTTACAGTAAAAACTGAGTTAAAAAATTCTGTAAGCAGACCAAGTTTGAAGGTCACCTCTAATGACATGTTGCAGTCGCGTTGGGCATGTACTATCGACCAAAGAAGTTTACGGACCAAGGGATCTGACAAAAAGCTGAATATCTCCGCAGCCTCAAAACGCAGCCTGGTATTCCCATTTCCAGCTTCTACTGGCATATGCGAACAACATTGTGATGTGCAGTTTTACTGGATACCTTTAAAGGCTGCTCCGGTATTTAGCCTTTTCTGAGATAGCGTGGTCCGTAAACTTTCTTGGTCGACAGTACGTGCCTATACGTTCTTCTACTGCACAGTGAAAACAAATCAATGTGACAATGGCATTGCTAGGAATGACGACGACAGATTTCATCACGGTGTGTTGCCAGACCACACTCAGGTTGATGCATTCAGCAGATTTTTTTTCTATTAGTAAAATACCACTTGAACGAGCCTCAGTTAAATGAACTGTTCAGTTGTACGAACTTTTTTGTAGTGCCCCCGCCGAAGCGCCATTGGACCCCGCATTTCAGTTTAACGAAATCTAGCGCAGAGCGCATTTCAGTACTACGAACATAATTTGTGACACCATACATGCCTCTCACGTCATACTGATCAAAAGTACAACCGCACTTTCTGTACCATAGCGTTACCGTGGCCTTCGCGATAAGTTCCGCCAGCGGCGCGCCACCGTCGCTCATCGCGGAGCCCATTGTTTTACGCTGATAACGGCGCTTCATACCGCGTGACGAACAGTCGGACCCCTTCGGCTTTGAACTGGATTGGCTGACTACGTACGTATTTTCGTAACCAAATGGAGCCACAGCCACAGTGGCAGCTGCAGCCTTAGCCCTGCAACCGCGTGCTCGTTATGAGTGCCAAACGGAAGCGCCTGTATGTAGACGAAAAACTGGATGTTTTGCGTAGGCTGGACTTCGGGCAGCGTCAAGTCACCGTTGCGAAGGCATTTGAGATCCCGGCGTCAGCACTTTCGACACTTAAGAGCGTCAAGCAATCGCGGCCGCATCGAAAAGTGAGCAGCTGGGGCTCGCGCGCAAGAGACTGTGCACTGGATATTTCAGTAAAGAAGACGACGCTGTTGCCACATGGCTTAAGGATTTACGATTCAGAAGCATTCCGGTTTCAGGACCCATGACTCAAGAGAAGGCTGTGGAATTTGCAGTAGTTTACTATGTCACTGGATTCAACGCAAGCAGTGGATGGTTGCATCGTTTTCGGGCGCGTTGTAAAATTCCATGGAAACAGGTGGGTGGACCACTGCAGTCCTAACTACACAAGTGCAGCAAAAGATTACTGCAATCTTCAAAACATGCTAAATAAGGAGAAATTCATATTAAAATGAGGAGCATTGCAAATAAAAGGGTTGAAATTTCATTTCAACAACTGATGTTTTCTTTAGCTCCTGATAACAAGTTGCAACACCGCTATTTCAGTTCAGCGAACTTTCTCTTTAACGAACTTTTTTCTAGGGACCCTTGAAGTTTGTTCAAGTGAAGTTTCACTGTATTTTGAAAGCTACAGCAGTGTTTCAGGGCGGGTTTTCTGGAAAGGGACGAAAATAATTCGAACTATTCTCGGGCCCAAGTCTCGCTCAAGTTACATCACTATAGAACATTGGAGGCAACGTAGATTCAACGTGCAGCTTATATAAGAGATGCTCATCGCCACTCACTCATTGCATACTTAGATATGGGTGAAAACGGTGCATCACGTATCACTCTTTCAAAAAACCATCATCACACTGTTAGTGTTCCAGCTGGGTCATTCCACGCGAAACGTCCTAGACATTGAAAACGACCATCGCCAATTTTGTTGGAAAGAAATGGGCGCGTTGGCTGTTGTGTGAATGACATTTAAGCGAAGTATTTCTCACACTAAACAAACACTTTCTGGTGACGTAAGTGCTCTTTGAAGAAGGAAATGCTGCTTAGAGGAAAATCTTTTCAATTCAAGTGAGAAACTTGGCTTAAATGTAACTCTTATTTTAGAATATTCTACTGGCGCGGCTCTTCTACGTGACGTCATATCTGAACTCGTTTATGAATTTCCCACGTTTTTTTTTCTGTCATTATAAAAGCAATCAATTGTGTGTCTGCAGAATATTTTTGCATAAAAATCAGTAATGCTTCAGCCACGATAGCTCTTGAAAGTTTTTCCTGTAAGTATACTTTTCGGTAAAAATAATGTTATAAAATCGAACCAAGTACTTTTTCAGAAAGGTACTTCCGAAATAGCCAAAAAGACACTTTTTGATGATGTTCAGACCTAATTGAAGCATTAAGGCTGTACAGAACAACATACGCGAGATAGCAAGTTATTTACACCAGCCTTTGAGCTTGAGATCTAGAATTACTTATTCAAGTAAATTTTGGTTGAGGTGGGAAAACTTTTGAATCTTTGTTACACCTATGACGTCACATAAAAGAACCACGTGAGTAGGATATTCTAAAGCAACATTTGCGGTCTCGGACGTTTCGCGTGGAATTACCCAGCTATGAATGACAGCCTCTCGTAACCCATCCTTTATCTTCACATCAAAGCATTCAGTCTTTGTGTATTGCATAATATTCAATATAAGAATTAATTCCGTAAGGATGAGGGCGTGACAAAACGTTACTATAGATTTCCACACACAATGATTATCGTCATGAAGCAAGTATTCCAATTGAAAACGCTAAATTTTATCATAATAATGTATTAGTTGTCTCTAGCATTTGTTTGTGTAGTAATCACCTGCTGCGGAGCGTTCCATCATATGCCTTATTTCTTGAACAAATGCTCTTGCAAGCATTACCTTAAATAGTGCGCGAATGTTGCATTATTGCTGTGTGTGACTGTCAATTGTGTCGCATATTTTTCTACCGTTGTTTCTACGATCGTCTGTACGTTAACGTTGTACTCGCTTACTCTTTTATGATCAATGACATTTAGCGTGATTGAGTAAATAAAAAATTATGCAGAAGAAGTATGAAGCTCAGCTTTCCTGGAGCGGCTAATTAAATGCTATACAATTGCCCATTTCCTTCCCGTGTGATCCGCGTAAAAAAACGGGCGCGACCATGTGCTCTCCTGTACCTGAGGAAACCGGGAGATACGCAATGTGACAGACTTTATATAAACTTGCGTTTCTTCATTTCTTCAGATTTTTTTAGATGTACCAGCCACTTTTGGGGTCATTCCCATGTTTAGGGTATGTGCCATTGTATGGAAATCGTATTCATCATCAACACACGGCAATCCTCTCAAAGTGCTACAAACGAATCTCGTTGTATCGAAGTTGAAGGGGGAGCCAAAATTATTTCGTTATATCCGTCAATTTGTTATATACATTATAGCTACTTACTGGAATATTTGCCCCATGGGACCTTAACTGAGAAAGTGTAAGATTGGGGTTGAAGATGAATATGCAGAAGACAAAGATAAAGTTGAATAGCCTCGCAAGGGAACGAGAATTCAGGATCACCAGTCAGCATCTAGAGTCGGCAAAGGAGTGCGTTTATCTAGGCCAATTACACACTCACAGGGGACCCTGAGCATGAGACGGAAATTTACAAAGGAATAAAATTGGGTTGGAGCGCACACGGCAGGCATCGCCGCATCCTGACTGGGAGCTTACCACTGTAGTTTTTTTAAAAAAAACGTGTACAATCATTGCATTCTATTGGTGCTAACAAATGGGGCAGAAACTTGGAGATTAACAAAGAAGCTCGAGAACAAGTTAAGGACCGCGCAAAGAGCGATGCAATGAAAAATTTTAGGCCTAACGCTAACCGACAGGAAGATAGCGGTGTGTATCCGAGAACAAATGGGGATAGCCGATATTCTTGTTACTGTTAAGTGGAAAAAATGGAGCTGGGCAGGCCATGCAATGCGCAGGATGGATAGCCGGTGGACCATTGGACTTCCAGAACGGATACCAACAGAAGAGCCGCGCAGTCGAGGACGACAGAAAACTAGGTGGGGTGATGACATTAGGAAATTTGCAGGCACAAGTTTGAATCGACTAGCGCAAGACAGGGGTAATTGGAGAGCGCCGGAAGAGGTCTTCGTCCTGCAGTGGACATAATATATAGGCTGATGATGATGATAATGATCTCTGTATCTAACCGTTTTCCTGCCTATCTGGGTCACTGGGTAGCCAGTGGTCGAATGTGCAGCGAATCGAGCTGCTGTGCCAAGGGTAACAGGGTTCGAAACCAAGAATCGGACAAACTTTTGTCACTGAGTATGTGGCAAAGTGTACATACGTGCTGCTCTTCAACGAACATCTCGCGAAATTGCGTCACGGAGTATGTGCCACTAGGGTATGCAAGGACCCAATTCTCAGCGGTCACCGTTATCGGCGTGCCACGCTCCTAGTCTCTGAGACCACGCGCGCACTTCTAGGCAGTTCCACTAGATGGCGCTGCGTGTCCAGAAAGAAGCCCGAAGGAGGAGCCCGCTTGCAGCCCGCTTGAGGTTCGAATCCCGCCGTTAGAAGTGCTTCAGTATACTTTTAAAATGAGTACGAATCTATTAGGTGAAAACCCGACTAGTAAACGAGCCACCCACCGACCGACAAAGACAGGCGGACGGACCAACTACTAAGGCGAAATCATAGAATGGTAGGCAAACAAAGCTTCGCTCCAACAAGTACGTTTCATTTGTTATAAATGGAAACTAACCCAGTTGGTATTGTTCGATTAAATCATGCGGCTTCTGCGGTTCGCGGTGTGTTTTACCGTGCACCATCTGTCCCGCTACAAACTACACAAATCCCGATGGCGGCGACATGTATAAAATCTAATTTCTGGAAATTGTGTGATTGGCAAAGAATCCGTCACATTAAAAACTACCTAAAGTCATTCCCGGAAAGAAGGCATGTATAGTTTAGTAAACAGAGGGCTCACTCAACCAAGCTCACCTATATAGGCCAAGACAGAAGGTGTACATTCTTTTTTTTTTCAGTCCCATGGAGCTCGGAAATCATTCAATTGCGCAAGCTTCTCGGCGGCTAGCTGCTCACAGGAGACATGATGGCCGAATTCGTCGGGCAAGCGTGACGAGGGGCCTTAGAATAACAAGCTACGGCTCAGGGTTTCGCGGCGCTTGTTTAAAAACTTGGAGTATGCTTAAGCTCCGCCTTTAAGAGTTCAACGCGAGAGCGTTATTGGACGCTGTTGACGCCGACAATGACACCGACATGGGGCCCGATCTGCGACATGGGGCCCGATCAAAATTTAGAAAGGCTCGGTTTTCAACATTCCCCTCAATGTTGCCTAGAACTAAAGTACATTGAAACACCATCAGAATTGGAGGACGCTTATGCTTCGCCCTAAAGAGTGGAACGCGATAGCATTCGGAGATACCTGCCTGCTTATCAGGCTTTTTTCTGATATATTGAAATTACAATCCGACGCTATCATATCTGTAGGTTGTGGTAAAGTTGTACTTCACGATTTTTCTGACGGATTTTACTTTGAGAAATTTAATGTTTGTCCACTAATGCCTTGCGCCATGCGAAGGGCCCGCTCGGTCGGGTTGGTTCAGGATGATGTGGTTCGGCATGAGTATTTCCGCCAGACGCCGATGCTTACGCCGACGCCGACACCGGATTTTCTGCGACACGGGCCCTTAACGCTTTCGCGTTAAAATCTGCCGAGACGCCACCTAAATAAAAGCTTGCACTGCTCGCGCCTTCCTTTCTCATTTAGTCGAGCCAGTTCCACAAAAAAAAAATGCTCGTAAAGACTGTCTCGATCTCGGTACGATTTTGCGCTTACCTGTCAGTACTTCGGTCTTGCTTCGCCTACGTTTCATCATGAATTCAGTGTTCAGATGTTCTTTTGGGTTCCCTTCAGTTGTCATTCGCATCCAACTCCAATTCCCATCGGATGTCATTCCTTCCGTCTCTTGCTTATAGTCTGACGTGTGTCAATGCAGGTTATCCCTTGGTGGTTTGGGCTAACTGATGTGGAGTGCAATTTCTTTTCACTCCACGGGAGGAAGTACTGCCTTCCGTGCCTGTCCCTTTGATATTTACAGCATTTTGCTCTCAGGTACACACGGGACTCAAGCGAGACCAGAAGAGACGAGGTCGGGGATACGCAACTTCACACTGTAATCTCTACGGGTGCCAGTTTATGTAAGATTGTTATTGTATTTCACAAACAGTCTCATGGTTCTTTTTTTATTCCTGAAATACATTTCCGTTTATCGGAGCTTTCGGAAAAGGGAATGGAAATGATTTCAAAAAAACTATTGCAGTGCAGCTCTGCGCATAAAAAGCGTACCACCCTTCTTTGTGGCAGGCGAAGGTAAAATATTTTTTGGACAGTTCGTATGTACCCTAGTGTAGCGAGACTTGTGTGCGTGTTCGTAGCCTTGAAACAAATCCTATCATCCCATATTTTATTTTCTTGAGGAATAATACTCTAGCTTTCCTATGTAATCCCTACCTTTGTTTGCTATTTCCTGTGCTATTGAGGTCCTGCCATTGTGTCAACCCAGCCCAGCGTTTCTCCCCGTTTTGACGTCTTCCTTGTCACTGTTATCCTCTGACGCTTGTTTAACTTCTCTATATAAGTAATTGCACTGCTTTTCTTTATTCATTTTAGCATTCGTATCTTAATCAGTTTTATTTGTCTACCAATTCAGACAGTGCGATAAAAGGCTCGTATATAACCGAAATCTACCAGTGGTTGGAAACAGAAACGAAAAATTCAAACTGTGCTACAAACTGAAGTTGAACCTTGCATCAAAGTGAAACGTAAAAAAAAAAGTGCCACACCGCAACACCTTTGTTTGCTATATGCAAATTTCCATTGAAAAACAAAACATTAGGAGTGCATCGATCCTTAAGGGATCATTGTCGAAGTTAATGCGATAAGCAGTCTGTCTTATGGTGGGGGTGTATTTGACGTAAACAGTACACAAGTTATGTGCCAAATACCAGTGACAAGTATCCAGTGTCACGTACCAAGCGACATATAAATGGTGCTAAGAAGCGCGCTAGGAAGCGAGCTCTTCGTCCACGAGCAACGAAATCTAGCACGCGCCCTAGTTACAAGTGATCGCAGCTGGTGTGCAAGAGGCTCATTGAAGAACGGCGCAGCCCCTGTGTCGCATACCTATTGACCGAAGTTGGTCCGACAGTTGGTTTTGATCAGCTGGCTCAACACAGCAGCCGGCAGGTGCTCGGCCCATTCGGCCATGGACTACCCTGTCAAATAAGTTGGCTTGAAAAAGGCTAGCCCAGGGCGACCACGCTGCAAACTGTGTGAAGTTCTCAACGAATGCTAATCGCAGTAATGCGCCGTGATCATGGTGCTATAAAAATTGGCTTCCCGCCACGAAAGATTTTGCCCGTTCGGGCTTTGTTAAAAGAACACCAAAGAGAGGAACAATTTCACGTGTATTGGTCCATTCTATCCAAATTTTATTTCCCGAAATGGGTTCTCATAGGTTCCGCGCTCAGCAAGCTATGCGAATTACAAACTATATTTCGGTCACAAAGAGCAAGAAGCAGCGATCCCTGTCTTATATCACGAGGACTCCACCACCGCGTGGTGGAGGAAAGCGCTCACTGAATCGTGGCGACACCTGGCGACTCGCGCGTCGGCCAAAATTGTGAGGAAGGCGGCGCTGGCCCAAAGGGTCAGGGAAAGAAAGAAGACGGGGAAAGAAGGGGCAGGCCGAGGGCGAGTGGGATGAGTTGCGCCTCTGGTTCCCGCGGTGGACGCTTAGCGGGGAGCATTCGCTCGCGATCCTCTCGGGCAGCTCGCAGTCCTTGTGCTACTCCGTGGCACCGCGGCTACACCGCGCGTGGCGGAAGGAACACTCGAGAAGTAGCAATCGCTTCCTCGGTAGGTCGTCGGGGTGCTCGCGATGCCTTAGTCACCTCCGGTTGTCTATTCGTGAGGCATGTTACACCGCAGCGCCGTCCTCTACCATGATTGACGATTTGCGCGCGTTGCGAGTTGCGTAGTTCGCAGCTGGTCATGCAGGATACTTTGCGCGTTTCGTAACTCAGTGGTATAAAAAACGGCTGCTAGAGTGCTGCAGCTTGGTCGTTCGTACCAGCGAAGTAGTTTGCGGCCGTGACGTGTTGCGCGGCCGTAGGAGCGGAAGAAAAGTGAGAGCCAACAACTGTCACATGGAATAAAGAAAGACCGCCTGAAGCAGCTGAAGCAGTATCGTCGAACTTACGGCCGTTTTCCAGTTTCCACAGGTAAGAACATGCCTTTTTTTCATAATTCGTTTAACACTTGGCTTCTTCGTGACTATGGGTGTTCTTTTCGTTTTCGGGTGATTGAATCACTCGGGATAAGGAGTGGAAAAACATCAGGCCCCTCCGAGCGACCGATCCGGCTAAGCAACTTCTGACATTGTTTCCATTACCGGGTTAAAAATATATGTGGAAAGAAAGCAGTTTCACATTTGTTACGCACACTTTCCATCGATCTGCACAATACATATTGCTCATAAATACCAATGCTTAAGTAATTTTCCAAATATTGCTCTCCGAGATGGCTTCGGTCTAATTAAAAGAGCTGTTTCCACGCAGGTTTCTTGACAAAAAGCCTACGCACTAAGCGTTAAAAGTGCTAAGTAATTTTCTACTTTGATTTGCAGAGTATACGTTTATGTAAGCGCAAGAAAGTAGAATGTCAACTGTTTAGAGAGAACTTAGGACAGGGATTGCTTTTACAAAAAAAAAAAAAAAACACCACAGCAACTAAATCACCAACAAAACATTGATAAAACAGCGCATAGTCTAAAAAGACAAAAAATATGCAAAAAATATATTTAAAAACATAGAGCAATATTTAAATCCACAAGAAGCTCTACAGTCGTTTTCAGAAGTTAAAGTACCAACACAGCGACGTAAATCTTAACAGTTTCGGATAGCACAGAACGAAGGAGACACTAAAGGTGTTCCGTGATCTTCGTTAAAGAATTAAAAATATGGTACTGGGGAATTGGGGAGAATAGCGTGGATGTATCTTGCTCTGACACCATTGAACTAATATCATGTTCAGGAGTCACTAATTACTGTTCTGCAACTCGTAGAGAAAGGTACCCTAAGAACTAAAAATTTCGCCGAATTCTCATTTGTATGATGTGGTAGGCAAGTGCGATCAAACTTAAAAAGGAATCATCGCATGCATTCTGCCAGGTTCTGCGTTTGTCTGCGTTCTCTGGTAGTCCATGCCGGTTACACTAAAGTATGCAAGTGGTCACGTGGTGAGGTCTGCCGAGGGCGTAAGTGAATGTACCAATTAGAGTCTGAGCCTTGCAGTCATGAATGCGACAGATAGAATAAACTTTTATTTTGATCAAGCGCAGTTTGCGACCAAGGTGGGCGGCCTCCTTATTCCAGGTCGCCGCGGGTGATGGCTATCTCCCGTGCCGGTTCGATTATTGATGCATGGCGGAGTGTATGGAGTAGGGGTACCCTTGCTTGACGTAAACATAGCCACCCTCAATGAAAGATTAGGGTACGGGGCCATACTTCCTGACTACTGCTTTTGGCTAAGAAAACATAATGTGACTCGCATGACTTTTCTTTCCCGTGGGGCGTCATACGTTTTAGGTCGCTCAAAGGTCGATTGACAACAGTTGCTTAATATTTTCTCGCAGATCATCTGCATGATAAAAAGATGGACGCCCGAAAACTGTTTGCCGATTGACTGGTCACGTGCGGTTTGAGAGATACCCGAAGCGGCTTGGAAAAGCAGCCCGCATTAACTATGTAGTACTGGTAGTTCTAATGGGCAAAATCAAGAGGCGCAATAACGTCTGTAGCAACTTGTGTCAATGATCGATGAGAATAAGCATATGGCTTCTTGGCACCATCCTACCTTTTATGTAGTTTTTAGTTGTAAGACTTCTACGTGGAGCCGTTGCGCTCATTAAGGGTACATTTTTTATTTTTATTTTGAACTGGCTACCAGTAACAGTTACAGGATGCGTACGATGTGCAAGCGCAATAACACTTCCTCAAAGGAGAATGCGAGGAGCAGTCGGCGTCGTCTAAGAAGCATCAGCAATTCTTGGACCTCTGATAACAAATTAAAAATTGGGTTTAATGATACCACAGTGTGGTTACCGGCATCCCTTACCTTGTTTTGCTCGTCTTTGCGGTAATGGGGCTCAGGCATCTAATCGAGAATATGAGCAGCCCACTAACCAATGAAAAGAAATATGCTCATCTACCCGAGGCTAACACGAAAGTACTCCCGTGTGGATGAAAAAGGTGGGGTCTCTGTGCATCTGCGTAAAGGCCAGTCCATTGAGCAGTTGCTGTAGTAGCAGCTACTCATTCAGGGCCTCAAAACGCCAGTTGTTTGGTACATCACGTAAGATAAATAGAAAGTCCTTGGAAAACGACTTCGCTCTGTACTCGGTTCCGGTACGAGTGTTGTGGAGCTGCAGCTGTATTTGGTAGACTGAAATTCTCACTAACCACTCTCACGTTCAGTGTGGAATTAACATGTATTTGTTAACGCCGGGGTTGGGGATGTCGCGCCAAATGTTGCATATTGGTTGTCTTCTTGCTGCGGGACTAAAAAGAGCCTTTAACAAGGAGGCTTTGAAAACGGAGGAAAACGCGTCGTTGCCTTTATAGGGTGCACGATTGATTCAGAATTCTGAAATGACGATGCCAGCTGTAGTCCAGAGGGTCATCTCAGAAAGTCGGAGGCTTCTGTCTAAGAGAAGGCAAGAAGATTTCTGGCGTTCTGACACTTGTTCATACATCGTCTCCTCGTCCGTGTAGGCTTGCTCAGGGGACGGCGGGCCGGTGTTCCACTTTCTCAACTGTGCGAGTGAGGGCGGCAGTAGTTCTCCTGGTATAGATGAGATAATAATTAATCGCTGCTGGCAACTGACAAATGATTGGAATATGCTGTCGGTTGTTCAGAAAAGAAGCACCGAGCCAATGGAGCGCTTTCTTGAAGAATGACACTTAGGATGTTGAAGGAACAGCATGCCCACCCATTCTTTATTGCCCAAGACGCAGTGTTTCTAAATATACGTACTGGCGCCCGGTGTAGCAGGCCGATAGAAATATGTGCGCAATTTAAACATACATGATTACTACATTCCGAAGCAGACACGTAATATGTCTGGCACCCTATAGCGAAGTAATGCTCTGCACCCCCCCCCCCCCCTCCCTTCACACTGCAGTGCAATACTACGTGCGCGGCACAGACGTCAGGATTACTCATTCTTGCTCTCTTGCTCCTGCGCTGAAGATCTTCATGTCTTATCAGAGCTGTCAGATATTTGGTTGTACTGTTGCTTGGCGTGAAAGGATGGGTAGGGATAATATACTGAGAGGACGATGCAGCAGGGACTGTAATGCGAACACGTTGGTTGTCCCCAGAAAATTTTAACAGTTGTATTTCGTCAAAGGTTGAATGCGCTCAACGCTTGAATGAAAGACCGCGTAAGTACAGAGAAAGCTAGATAAGCTGAAAGCGCTCGGTTATTATGTCATGCTTAAGTGGAAATAATAAAGGAAGGAAGGAAAGAGTGGAGAAGGACAGGCAGGGAGGTTGACCGGTCTATCGCGACCGGTTTGCTACCCTACATGTGGGAGCGGGATGGTGGAGAATGAAATACGGGGAGGAGAGAGAGAGAGAGCACATAGCACCGCACACACATCGTCAGTCACAGTGCGACACTGTTGCGTGGTACGTGACACCACTGTCACAGCAGCTAGTTCCATGCATAACCGAGGTAATAAACTGAGAAAAAAAGAGCAATCAAGAAATGTAGCGCACTTTTTGGTAGTGTTAGGGCATCGTGGCCGCTTGTCGAAGAGCGCTCAAACGCAAGAGGCAGATATATCAAGCTTTCAAATAACGAATCAAATCTTTCCCGATTCGATTGGGCGTTCGAATCTAATAACCACCATTTGTAAGTGCAAATTTATCTCGCATTCTTTTCACGTATCCTAGAGTTGTCAACTTTGCTCAATGAAAGGAGGAGTTGCCACCAGGGTGCGACATATTTCATCCCCGCTGCCATAGTAAACATACAAAGTAAGAAGTGACCAAGTGGAGCCGGACGTTATTACCATTTAAACCGTGATCATTCGCACTTTCTAAATAGCCCTGGGTGTAAGAACAAACTACACATTGGTTGCTAATGCTCAATTTGTGCTTTTGTTAGTCAACGCCACATAAGTACAATGTAATAGGAGCAACCTTTCCAGTGTTTTAAATATTCAAGTGTGGACATTGTTACATTTAATGGTTAATTACAGCTGTTCGTTATTCGGAAAGTATTGGAAAAGTATTCGATACTCTAGCACTATCTTATTCCTATTTGATTCGGTCTCAAACATTTCTATTCGCAGACTCCTAATAATTATTGTCAACAATTCCAAGAGTGCCCCATAATGCGCTGACCCGCTATCCTATTCAGTGAAAGCTTCTCCATCACGCTTTCCCCGCTGCTGTATAGGGCTCTCGATTGACTGGAAGCTTTGTAAGTTTCTTAAAAACTTGTTCTACGAGACTTAGTGTCAAGAATATCAACTTTAAGACATAAAATTGGGTCTTTTGTTCAGAGTTCCGCCCAATCTGATTAATTCAACAGCTTGCGTATTAAAGACTTAGCGCTACAATCTAGTCATTATGTCCCCGTTATCAAGTCCACTAAGGGTTGGGTCTCCTTGTTTGTTTTTACGACCCTTCGCGCTTATGGCAATCGACCGCAGGCAGCCTCTTCAAAGTGAAGGATTTAGGATAATTAATCCCGCTAAGTGCAACGTGCGCTGCTTTGTTCGCAATAATCAGCAGTTCCTATAGCATCGTTATTGCGCACACTCTTGAAGCGGAATATGCGTCATACCCAAAGCTTTCCATACATGGTTTCTGGGAAAGCGGCATATTGCTGAGCATGACGACATTCAGAAAAGTTAGTTTGCTATGCAGGGTCTCGCAAAAAGCTTTCTCTCGCACGAGCCGTTGATTGCTTTGTTCTTAACTTTTCCATCATATACCGAGTGTTTCTACGAAGACATTAGGTAATATTTAGGGGTAGCCATTTTGAAATAAAAGGACGGTTCCTTCGGAGCCATGCCGTCAGCGGTAGCCACCACGGAGTGACAAGTGAGACGTGGAGCCCGACGCCGCGGGGCGCTAGCTGCCCGGTGCTACGTGACGTAAGCAGAACGACGCTTTCAGGGGAGTAGATTTTAGATTTGCAAGCTCTGATAGCCGAAATTGGCCGTGCCGCTGCTCCGCGAGTAATCGTACTTTTCCACATCTAAAGGTTGACATGGCTTCTAAGAGAGTTCGCTTTGGCTTCGTTATTACGATGAGCCCGCTGAAACTAAAAGTTTAAACGTTAATTAATGGATAATTGTTAACAACGACTAATTTCCGTGCATCACCCGTCATCCTGTAGTCGCCACCGCTGGCTGCATGTCTCCGAAGAAACCGTCCTTATATTGATGCGAAAGCGTCGAATGGCTCATTGAGCGAAAAAGCCGGCGGCCCGTCTGTAGCTGCAAAGAAACGGCACCTAACTTCCCATTGGCTGCGACGCCACGTCATGACCACGCCTTGAAGCTGGCTCACGCTTGCTGGCTCGGGCCTCGATGGAGCAGGCCGACGGAGAGGGACCTGCTGCTGCCGCGTTATCGCGTGCGAGGAGAGGGCGTCACCGCGGCGCCACGTCACCCTCGCTCTCGCTCACGGAAGCGTGTGGATCCGTGCGTTCCTTGTCCGCGTAAGCTGTCGCCTGCGTTCTAACTGTAAGGTCATGCATGGCGCGCCGTAACATAATGCCAATCGAAACGCGCCAAGCGTCTCAACGCGATCGCTTGCCCGCGAGGAGTTCATAAATCGAAGGACCGCTCAGCGACGTTCAATTGGACATTAATGTTTTAGCATTCACAACTCACCAGAATTGCGCTTAGGTGTCCTTCGATTGTTTAATACCCGCTCTTTTTAACTATTACTTAAAGTTTTCGTTGAAACACCCGGTATAAGAACTTGAGTCGCAGATCTTTGGTGGACTTCGCTGGTGATATTGATTTTTCATGGTGATGCAATTGCACTCGAGATGCGTTCTCACCGTAGTAACCTACGGCGGGATCGCACACTCAACCAAGTGATGCTCTCGGATTAAAAGAATTTTGTTTTAAACGCTGCTTGGTTCTTACACGACTGGTTTTTGTTAGTAGGCTAATTCCGCCTGTCTGGCGTGCGTCGTGTCACCACCAAAATATTTTAGAACATCGTTTGAGCAGCTATAGCGCTGCGCTAAAACCTTGGTGTTGCTTTTAATGCGATTGCTTTCAATTTTTAACACGAAAGTGTTTTATGCCGGGGTCCACCAAGACTTCACTGACGTATTTCCGTCACGGAAATACGTCATAGAACATAATACAAAGAAAGAAACCAGAAGAAAAAGTTCCACAAACATGCAAAATTTGGAAATCGAACCCACGACCTCTCGGTCCGCGACGATAGATCGCCGAGCGTTTAACCCATTGCGCCACAAACGCATTCGCAGAGCGTTACACAGACGCGCCTTATATATCTAAAGCCTAGACCACACGTACGCTTGCAAACGCGCGCAAGCTCGCGTCCGCGCGCCCACGCATGCGCAGATGGTGCGGCACGGCTCTTACGCGTCGAAATGCGGCGCGATCTCGGTGATCAGCTCCTCTCAGTTATCGCGCGCCTGGGCTGCCTCGCGTCGGCGCGCTTGGCTACGCAGCGACGGCGCGGTACATTCAACTCTCAGTTAAGCAGAATTATATCATGCAAGTAAGTGCTTCTTCTTCACTTTTTGTGCTGATATAACAGCTCCAAAAAGATAACAATTACGTTTATAGATATCGAAGCATTTTGAAGCACTGCCAACAACGGAATACGAAGTGGCGTCTGCCAAGGTGTAAACAAGTGAGGCCAGTGAGCGCGCGCTGTCGCGCGTATTTGTGGATGCAAACCGCCATTCCTCGCTAGGCGCGGCAACCGCAAGGCGCGTAGACGCGAGCTTACGCGCGTCCGCAAGCGTACGTGTGGTCTGGGCTTAACACTCCTCCGTGTACCCGCGCTCTTGCTCGGGGCGGTGCCGCCGCCTACGAGCAGAAAAGAGAAGTACTGCATTATGACACTAACGCGCACCGACAGTGAACGCTTCGGTGGTCTCAGCACTACAACGCCTCGATGCCAGCATTCGAAGGGACGCTGGCATCAAGAAGCACTACCAACGCCACCTAGGTGGCGTTCACCGTACTCAGCACAGCGGAGCGTGGCCTCCGCAATTAGCTCTGAAAATGTTTCTGAAGTTGATCGCGGAGGCTGCAATTACGACGCGCTGTACGCGCTGATTTGACTCGGTGACGATTCAGTTAGGTGCTTTGTCTTGCGCGTTGTATTAGTGTGTCAGTTACGTGCTTCGTCTTTCGCGTTGTGCTAGCGTGTGCAGCGTAGTGCAGCTTCCATATGCACGACGGTTGCTCATGGTCATCGACGTTGGTAGTCGTGATGGAGGAGACGTGCCACCAGGCGTCAGCGTGGGTGCATCAACGCCTAAGGGCGCTTTAGCCACAAAACACCAATAGACATTATATATCAATGTGCAATAAACATTACACTACTTCTGCGAAGATACGTTTCACTTTCGTGTTCTATACCGATTCCTATATAAGAGGGATCAACCACATTTTTTTATTAAAGCGCTAGGCAATAGAGTGCCTCCTCAAGTCCCTGAGTGATATGTGGAAAAGTGATTTATGGCATTTCGCTGCGATCTACCCGCTCTAGAGCTTTGTTTTAACCTCTTTTAACTGGATTCGTCTTACTTTTTCTTAGATGTGAAATACGGGACGATTGGCGACAAAAAGGGCTGGCCGTTCCAATATCTTAGGTAAAAAAAACAACAACAAAAGAAGTAGGTGAAATTATAAAGAACTGCCAAAATGAGTCCGTTGCGAAAAAAACAAAACGGTTACAAAGAAAGTTAATGGTTGAGGAAGAAAATTGAGATAAAGAAAAAAAAAGATTAGAACAGCAAAAGACAGGCATGAACTAGTCATGGGAACATGTCGCAAATTAAGAATAAGCATCAAGTACTGTTCATGCAGAATTGATTACATCACTGTGTACGCCAAAATCCCGTAGAGGCTTTAGAGCTCTTCGGTCTGAAGTGCTGTTTTTTCCGCGTATTTTCTTAAGTTTCAGTCTAGGAAGCATTGAAGAGCATTCCCATCGTTCTTTGTTTCAAGCTAATTGCTTATTTAATAACAATAGGGTCTGACTGCAGTTAGCCCATGCAAAAGAGCCTATTTTGGCACATGAAGGTTCGCTTGGCTCCTTTGGATAACTCAGCTTGATAATTTTTTCCGCGTTACATAAGCTCACTGTATTGTCCCCTGTTCAACACAGCAAGCCCGTTAATTACTTGTAGTAAATAGATCGTTCATCGCCCATTATAAGAAATCAGACAGCCATTCTAATGAATTAGTAGTTTTGGGGCTGCGATACAAACATGTGAGTTAGGTGAAGTTATGGTTTAAACAACGTGCACTTTAATTATCTCCAAGTGAAGTGGCAGCTATTGTAACGGCGCTCAAACGTAGCGCACAAAGCACTATTGGCTCTGAAGAATCGAGAACCAATTTTTCATCGCTGCCACTGCATTCATGCGATTCTTCGCACGTCAAATATTTTGAGATGAGAACGTGTTTGACCTGTAGTATCAAGAAGAATTGAACGGAATGGAATGAAAGAATAATGGAAAGAGTGATGGAATGAAAAATGTTAGGCCTAACGTTAACAGACAGGAAGAGAGCGATGTGGATGAGAGATCAAACGAGGATAGCCGATATTCTTATTGGCATTAAGAGAGAAAAAATGGAGCTGGGCAGGCCGTGTAATGCGTGAGATGGATAACCGGTCGACCAGTAGAGTTACAGAATGGATACCAAGAAAAAGGAAGCGCAGTCGAGGACGGCAGAAAACTAGGTGGGGTGATGACTTCAGTAAAATTGCAGGCTAAAGTTGGAATGAGCTAGCGCAAGGTAGGGGTAATAATTGCATGGCGATCGCAGGGAGAGGCCTTTGTCCTGCACTGGACATAAACATCGGCTGATGATGATGATAATGATCAAGAAGAATCCTCATATATAGATATTTGATTCAAAGCTACGGCACTTCTAAAGTACCTATACAACGTTGACATTTCTGGAGCTCCTTACTTGGACGACGAACTCTAATTGTTGTCGAACACCTCGGTAGATCTGAAACGGCGCATTGTTTAGTACCAAGTAGCAAGTAGTGTTCCAAGCCAAAATAACAAAGTTTTACTAACTCATCAGAACGCCCACATTTAAACACACATTTCAACTTTACCCCAATGTCACACATTACACGGCTAAGGTCGCCTCTGAATTGCATTGCGCCAGCTATATTCATTACCACTTTCGTTCACTTTCGT
Organism: Dermacentor silvarum; assembly: GCF_013339745.2. Taxonomy (NCBI): domain Eukaryota; kingdom Metazoa; phylum Arthropoda; class Arachnida; order Ixodida; family Ixodidae; genus Dermacentor; species Dermacentor silvarum. The sequence continues at coordinate 74,563,844 of NC_051163.1, forward strand.
TTACTTTCGCTCACTTTCATTCACTTTACCCTACCACACGCGTATCTTCAATGTAAAGCTTTACAGAAAAATGGGAATGTCATCTACTCATTAGATAAAAGGACGTGACTGCCTTTGCGGCTGCGACTAACAAGTATATTTGAATAGAGAGTGCTTTATTTGTGTGGAACAATTACGTTTATCGTAACAATTCGCAGGGAAGCCGGTACGGCCGAACCATACTGAGAATGATCCCCCATATCTTTATCATATCGAACACGAACCTTCGAACTGATAAACAAATATAACCACTCTTGTTAGATATTTCTTTTGCGAGGTGTGTGTATCGTCGATTTTTGAGGCATTGTTTAAAGAAAATCTACGAACGTAAATTCCAAAATTTCAATAAAGTACAACTAGTCAATAGACTCTTTACTCAAAGCAATTTTTTTTCTTTTACATTTCAAGAGAGTAATGTGACTACGTACTACAGCCTTGCGCTGAAGGGCATTGCACTGCAAAGACAGCGGGGGAGGTTTTAACGAGTCCTTAGCGTCACTACTTTCAAATGAGCCACAGAAGCACTTGCCCGGAAATCCCAACGACTCTTTATTCAAAGTTCCTTTATGTGCAGTGCCACCTCTCTGAAATGCAAATGTACACCCTTTTCAGCGTCGAGCGCGGTGTCCTTTCGCCAACTACCATACTCCTGCGAGCGTGTGTTTCATCCCTTCGTTACAACTTAGGCTTAGGGCGCACTTAGGATCTGAATCTCAAAAGTGCATGCCGCCTCGTCGCTTGAAACGTGACTGCGCATGCCTCGTCATGCGTTTGCTTGCAGTAATGCGTGATTCTTGAGAGCCTAGTGCTTTCTTTGGTGACTTGCTTAGGCAATGGTTGCCTCACACTCAACGACGACCTGCAAAGGTGCGGTACCTTGGAACTGGCATAAAGAAAGGAAGCAAGATAATGCGTATGGTGAGGCCATACTTGGGCTCCGCGCGTGCACTTGTTAACGCACTCGGTTCATTTCTCTCTGCGGGCCACAGTGACAGTGTCTCCCTCTTTCGGAACAGGCATTATGGTGCTGACGTCCGCGTTAGCGTGGAGGAGATATCTCGAGCGAAAACCTTGTTTCACGTCCATTAAGGCAGCTTTCGTTAGGGTTTTGGCTGTATCCTTGTCTTGTTTGGTGCTCTGTTCCATCGTCAGACATCCGGCCCCAGAATTTTGGGCCGGAGAACTTACCTGAAGGCACGGAGCTCCATCAGCGATTCGGCAATGCCTCCGTTGAGAGGGACGCATGTGCTTTAGACGCCAGGGGCACTGGTCCTGGTCTACATCGGGTGATCGCAAATACCACACCCCCGGCATTAGCGACAGTGCTGGCTGTCTGAATTAGTATGGTTACGTCTTACGTCAGCCGCGCCCATTAGAGCGACTTCGTTTTCACATTTGCACAAGGGGAAGTGCCTTTCTGTGAGCATAAAGAAAGGAAAGCCCGACTCACGTCTGTCGCTAATGTCCCTTCACTGCCCATCACTGATTTTTTTTTCCTAACTAAAGCTGCGGCGCACGTTCGCTACGTGTTCGAAAAATAACGCAACTGGAAAGTGGACCCAGTAGTATCTAAGTACTTTTTCACCGCGAACCGAGGTAGCGCGCACTAGCTATGGCTGTTAATTGCATCAAAGGGCTACACCTACGCGCCTGCACTGCACAGGCTATTTCTAGCGTCTATATAGGTGCGCAGGCTTTGGAGGCAATTTGGTGGGCCAGGTGGTATCAGTCGGTCACTGCACGAAAAACAAATCAGCCTGAAAAACTTGTAGTATGAATACGAGGGTGTCCAACAAGGTTTGTATGTCTAGTGCAGTGTTACATGCGGGAAGCGGGAATAATGCAGGGATGCTGGTTAAGCAATGTATGATAAAACTTATGAAAAATAGGGATAGTTGAGATACGGCGGCGTTTGTCGAAGGTAAGTAGACCGGACTTTCTTTGTTTAATGGTGACGCGCTGTCATCATAAGAATATATTGACTGGATGAACCTTAGCGCACGGATTCGCATTAATTGCAGCGCGTTGATAAGATATGCTTCATGTGGGCTCCGTAGGGCACATGCACACTTCAGTTTAGGTTACCTTATTGTTTGATAGGCTAGCAATTTTACATATCCAGGGGGCTCCTTTAGATTGCGTTATGAGAAGCCGAGATATTTATTAGGTAGTATAGGATGACGGCATGGCGTTATTAATGTGTGCGATCCGAGACATGTCAATTGTAAGGATATCTCCAAGGTATTTGCAATACTGCACAGTTTCTGCGTGTACATTATTAATTGGGTATGGGTAAGTTAGTGGGCTACGTCGGCTGGCGTAGAATACCAGTCGTTCGCATTTATATGGGTGAAGCGGCATTAGCAAGCAATGTCATTCTTATTACCACTCGTGCCATTCTTATCATTCATGCGGCCCGCGCCTTCACTCCACGCAGGTTATACGTGATATTCTGCGATCACGATGTCAAGGTGTGTCATTCATATCCGTCGCCGTAGGACAGTGGTCCTGGCGTCGCTCTGCTCAGATCGAGGTAACGGGTTCGATCCGGGCCGCTGAGGTCGCATTTCAAGGGAGGCGAAATGCAAAGGCGTTCGGGTACTGGTGAATGGGATGCACGTTAAAGGACCCACGATGGACAAAATTAATCCGGAGACCCCACTACGACGTGCTTTGAAATCAGATCGTTGTTTCGACACTTGAAAACATAGAAATTAAATTTTTTGGGGTGGTATTCATGCCTTCATTTCGGTGAAATAAATGTAAGTTGTTCCTGAAAATGCAGCGCAACAAGGACAAATGAAGGGACGGAGCCAGACTGGAATGAGTTTTCAACTGCTTTATTTCTCTTAGAAGCCGTCCATTTAAGCCACTTTTCAGGCGTGCACCCTCAAGAAGGAAACAATCACTGTTGCAGCGAAGACAAACACGGAAAGCAATGTAACGAATTCAATGGAATAGATGTGTCATTGCATCATGCCACGTCACAACTTCTCCTCGTTGCTAAACAAAGAAAGTGACGTCTCGCTCACGCATGATTTGCCCCTGCACTGCCTCCCTGGCCAAAGCTATGCTCCTTGACAGGATCTTTAGCTCAGTAAGGCGCGGAGCGTATGCGCTAGTTCTCAGTACCTCCACTACCCCTCAGCTTTTTCTCTATCTCTGGTGGATTCTTTTGTCCACTTTTCTATGCAGACTACCATGTCGACGGTCACGTACACGTCGGAAACAAATATATGCTTTCCAAGAAAGAGCTGTTCTCTTCTCTTTCGCAATGTGTTTGGTGAGCAGAGACTAAGGTATTCAGTGCCGGGGCAAAGCACCAGGTGATCGAATTTTACAGCGACTAGGAAGTAAAAGTATCATATAAAGGAACAGCAAGTGAATAAAAAGACAATGTATATCTTATTGATTCCATGGAGCAAGCGCTCGCATGAAAGTGAGGTCGTTGGCGTTCCCCCTTGCTGACGTTTTTTAAAGCTCCATTGTGATCAGAAATTGGCTTTAGTTCGATACAGCTGAGTTTGCTTTGTGATATATTTGCCGAGGGCGACGACTCCTTAAACACAAAGTCAAACATATGTTCGAGCCTAAAATCAGAATCACGTGCGTTTGTTGCTGCCATTGTAGGATGAATTCTACCTGAAAGAAGTCTTGGAGATAGTTCAAATGGACGTGTGAATAAGGCATGTGCGACCTACAGAAAGTAAGCTTTCTTACACTAGTCTGCCTTACACAAGATGGCCGACCCCCCGCTCACGGCCCCATTTAGACGAAAGCGGATTAGAAACACCAAGGATCTCGTACACTAGAGATGATAACATTGATAGCTTCAACAGCATTGGGTACACATGCTATATGTCTCTTTCTATAGGGTAACGTCCGCCATCTTGTGTGAGCCAAAGGAGACGTGTGCCCTGAGTGTACTTCCAGAATTTTGCCACTCCGCTATTGTCACTGTTTCTCTGAGTATCGGCTCGCCTGCAGATTTCTTTCTGCATTCTGATGGTTCCAATAACCCGGCCTTGAACGCAGGAGACACTGATTACGATATGTCTGCATAATTTTGCCTACTGAGTATCGGTGTGAACACGTAGGAATCAGTGAACACCACCTTCTTCTTTTATCTTAAAGAGTATGGTTGCGGTTTGCACTGTGCAACATCGTCATGTTTTTTTTTGTTTTTTTTTTCACGCATGTGTGCACACACAAACAAACACACACACTCGCACTCCACACATATAGAGAAAAAATGACCGTACAAAAATATATAAGCGCTTCCACCATTTCTTGCCCTATGGAATGTGACAAGCACTCCTGACAAATGCAAAGCAAAAAAAAAAAAAAAGAATCCAGGCGGATTCTAGCTGTTGGTGACATGTCGCTGTGTCGCAAACTTGTCAGCATGCGCGATCGAAGAGACTCTCACCTTCTTCGAAACGACTTGCACAGTGCGACTTTATTGATGCCCATGAAAAAAAAAAAACGCGCTGTTGACGGCGATCCTACACGCGAATGCGTTAGGCATTTTTCTTTCGGCGGTAATCTTATGTCTTATACAAAGAACAAGAGACATAAAATAAAAAAGCAGAACATTCTCAGCGAACGCAGGGCCCATGGGGTATAGGACTCTTGACGTCCGTCCAGGCTGCCTTGTTGTACAATGTACTTCGGGTGGAAGTAGGACAGAATGCTAGGTGGTGAGTATATAGCACCCATGTTCCTTGCATTTTCAAAAAAGCAAACAAAAGCAAGCTATACACGCTGGCTTAGGTACACAGCCTTAAATTTATATATTACAGTGCATGGTTGTATGCAATCTTTACTTGTACGCGCTGCTAGCAATGCTGCACGTCAATCTGCAGCTGTTTCGCTTTATAGTCGTTAATGCAGTCGACTACGTCTGGTAGTTTCTTTGGAACGATATTCCGACTTGCGCACCATTAGCGACGATGTCTGAAAACGGTATCCCGTGTAAATGGCAGAAAATGTGAGTTATATAAATCACTCTCTGCTGTTAACATATTTGGAAACCATACCGCAAGTATATATAGTGGCGAAATGTCATTGCAAAACCAAATACACTAATTATGTAGTCGGCATTCATCGAGAAGCCATATTCTAAGCCTCACTTATTGCTCGCAGGAAACGTTCTTTTGTGCATGGGAGTGCATTCGGCTTGTGTAAAACTCTTTAATTATCCTCCGACCCCTCCAGCCATGTAATAAAACATCAGGCCACACAGACTTTCACCACTATTTTTTGGTCGGTCACTGAGAATTGCATGAATCTGATTGATTGAGATTCGTAAAAGTGTACAATCATTGCATTCTACCGGTGCTAACATATGGGGCAGAAACTTGTGGTTAACAAATAAGCTCGAGAACAAGTTAAGGACCGCACAAAGAGCGATGGAACGAAAAATCTTAGGACTAACGTTAAGAGACAGGAAGAGAGCGGTGTGGATCAGAGAACAAACGGGGATAGCCGATATTCTAGTTGACATTAAGCGGAAGAAATGTAGCTGGGCAGGCCATGTAATGCGTAGGATGGATAACCGGTGGACCATTAGGGTTACAGAATGGATACCAAGAGAAGGGAAACGCAGTCGAGGTCGGCAGAAAACCAGATGGGATGATGAAGTTATGAAATTTGCAGGCGCAAGTTGGAATACGCTAGCGCAAGACAGGGGTAATTGGAGATCGCAGGGAGAGGCCTTCGTCCTGCAGTGGACAAAAAATATAGGCTGATGATGATGATGATGATGATGAATGCATTGAGATTCGTAATGTATAAATGAGGGCCGCTCGTTGACGCTGTTAAGTAGTACCTAAACCTACTTCGCCTTCATAGCTGTATGCTTTGAAAGATTTCGGTTCCCCCATGGTAGCTCGCTAGTCTTAATTGGTCAGCTCTGAACAAGGTCATCTCCTTAAGCACAACGTCGTTTACACTAGTGTCGGAGCGATTTATGAAGTTTGGCGTCCCTGCAATTATAGTACAGGTTGCACGTCTGTGCGCTACGTGGCTCGAAACAGATCTTTAATTGTTTGCCTGTATCTTCAACATGCCCCAGGCTCGGCCATGGGCCGATTCGATACTCGAAATCATGCATGACAGCTACCGTGAAAACACCAAAAATTTAAAGCAGCAGTGCCAGTATTCTGCACAAGCTTAAGCTACTAATGGCGTTCACACGCTGTTACGTGCACTCGTTGTGACGCACTAATCCTCGAGACTGTGAGCTGTCCCATGTTACGAATATATTGACCCTTTTCGCGGCGATGCCGTGGGCGCTGCCATGTTTGATCACGTGGTGACGCGTTCATTGCTTGCCTCAACTGCCTCCGTTGCCTCCTTGTTTACTATGGAAGTGTATGACGCCGGCGCGGCTTAGAAAACCTCTGTTTTCGGAGACATCGTGGACAGTGACAAGGTGGACCACATGAAGCTTTGATCACAGCTTCAGAGAACATGCAAAAGCGCTTTCGGAGCTGATTAAGCTATGTCCAAACGGTGCAAGCAGCGTATATGGTGCTTGGTCTATAAGCGGGGCTAAATATGTATTTCAAGCTATCCAAGCTTTCCGATTATGAATTCAGTCAGGATTAGCACGTTTTGGCTCTTTGTTCTTTATTTGGGAAATATTTTGAAGCAGTGGCTTGTCAGTTTCTGACTCAGTGAAGTTCCTCGGTGCGGCCACTATCTGATTATTTTCTGCCTAATCGCTCGCGGGTGTGCTCAGTTGCAATATATTTGTTCTTGCTGCGTACAAGGCTTAAAACATAGCTGTTTTGTACATTGTAATACCTTGTAGCCAAATATATATTACAGCTAGTAACTCGCTTACTCTTGTGGACCATCACGAAACATTCAGCTTCGACCATTCGTGCGCCGTAGGTGTAGTCAGTCATTTATTGTGCGTATACAGTGCGCATATATTCAAGTGTGCGCCCACTCAGTCATTATTGATACGTCGGCGATAGAGTGGGCGTAAGTTTTCCTGCCATTTGGGACAGATGTGTATAGATAACGTGCGTGAAACTTACTATGACAGGAAGCGGCGCTACTCCCTTTGTCATTGTTTGAGTGGTACTCACTCTTGACGAAGTTCTGGGGATGAAGCACTTTCTTTGAAGTTTAGCGATACAAGGCTGGCGGATGAGCAAATTTCTGTATCCTCGAGGAAAGCCGTACATCACGAAGTGCCGGTAACACGTTCGGACAGTTGCAGCAGCGGTCCGCGAACTTGGCCACAAAGATTCATTCTATTCCTTAACATGCCAGTCACTATTTTTGCAGCCAACTATGGCACACGTCTTCAATCCACACGATTCAATCTAGCATGATTGGAGCACAATGTGTTAGCGAAAATACAGTTCCATTTCGGACAGCTGATCGCACAGAAACAAGGTAGAAGCGGTAATGGTTTCGTATTCGTGCGCGGTCGCTAAGGAGAGGCATGGCGCGCCGCCGTGAGCGCCATCTCGTTTCTCTAAAACAAACTGCTCCGCGAAAAGGGTCAATAAAGCAAGCGCCACGTGATTGCCCTCTGTTATGTAATTGCACTCGGTGAGATTCAGAGAGGTTGGCTAATACGCCTGCCTGTTTCGACACAGAAGCGTGGTCGGAAGCAATTTGACCGTTGGCTTCGCTGCCGATCTAATTACCACGCCATCAAGGTCTTACATGACTTCTGGAAAAGCGCTGTCATCGACTCTAAGCTATGAGTAGACGTGCCGTAATGTCCTTTGGGACTTTCCTTGATTGTCTTGGTCAGTTATTTTGTTTCCCACTATTTCCATCTGTCGCCAGCGCATATGGCCGACAGATGACTAGAGCAAAGTGTCCTAGAGCAAGGAGAAAACTTCATTAGGCTTTGTCCTTTTATGCCGCGGGTAAAGCTAAATCTTCTGGACGGAATTCCATCCCTCTCGCGCCAAAGCATTCATTGCAATGGCTCTTGGCTGTAAGTCTAAACCATGCTCAATTTCTTACTAAACCCTGGCTAACCCTTGAAAATATGACAGCTGCGACAGCACGATGGGCCTCGGTGGATTGCTGTAAGAAGTTGTGGCTGTTAATAAATGCAACCACTTTGCAAGGGGCTTTTATGATGCTTGTGGACGAACCTACTTTCATATTTTAACAATACTACCTTCTTGATCAATCACGTCTCAATCTATTGACAAAGAACGCCAAAATGTCTATTGAAGTGTATAATTTAACACGTTTCGGCAGACCAGTTACACCAACGCTACTTTGTTAATTCCATTTTTCACTGCCACTGGACATTCATTTGTCTGTCAAAGGCATCGATAGTGCGATGTTGTCACGTGCATTGATCTCAACAAAAACTTTTTTCGAGAGTACTCAGATGTGAGCAGACTCGTCCGCAAATTATTATCTTCCGAGGAGGTTCCAGTTGCCGAAGTGTTCAGTTTATTTGATGTTTCGAAAAGTCAGCGCATTTCAGAAAATCAGTAAAACCTGCCGACAGCTTACGAACGCAAGATGCGACTTGTCAGCCCTATATGAGGTCGTGACACGAAGAGCAACTTTTTGATTCCCCATTGCGGTCTTGAACCATTCCTTCATACTCCTGCAATTCGAGAGTTCATGTAATCACTTTGCCAAATCATCCTTCGTGACGGTATGGTACGCCATGCAACACCTTCCCCCATTGGAAACCGCTGTTCAGTACATGGGCTGGAAGCTGATGACCCGCGCAATAATCCAACTGCGTTTGCGCACCTGATTAGGGTGAAAATAAGATAACTCAAGCAGCACAAGGGAAGTGCAGGTGCTAACCCTTCTTTGATCCTTCTCGTTTCTCTCGCTTTGTGGCCCCCAAGAATGGCAGCGTTTCCTTGCTCCTCTATCTGCAGCCGACGGCAAAAGTGATGGAATAATGGGAGACACACACACACACAGAGAGAGGCTCTTTGATGGAAGAATGGCTTGGCTGCAAGACCACATTGACATAAAAAGCCCGACGAGTCGGTTCGGAAATGGTTCCTTTGCCAACGAAGAGCACACTCTGTCCTGTAGTGCTGCGAGAACTCGTCAGACTCCCGCAGTGCTGATTGCCGCGGCAAACAGGATCCGCAATTTGCGGCTTGCTCCACTTTGCCTTTGACCGCACTTAATACGTATGCACACAAAGACTTTTCTGTCCGAGATGCACATGCGTAGCTTGAATGGGAACTGCTAGCTGCGGCCCAACGTCGAGTTGCCAGGCAGATAATGTGAAATCAGGTCTGTGCGGCGCAGTACGGGGAGCGCTATTGCTATCACATTTGCTATTGCATTTGCCTCAGAAGTTCCATGTTGCGAACGTGTTTCTGTGGACGTTGTTAGCTCTTTTGGTTTCTCTAATCACTTCTCTGTTGATTGATTGATCAAAGAAAGAGCATAAAAAGCAAATGCACGCACGAGAGTGCCAGTATTGAAAATAAATGAAATAATAAATTCATTCACTCATTCATTTTGTTGTTTTCTATTTGCACACCCACTGTAGCAGAGCAGCGGGCAGTAGCTCATTGGTTGGAACAAACACTGGCTAGCGTTCGCTGCGTGAGGCGCTCTCGTGCCTAAGCGCGTCGTTGTCGTCTTTGAGACGACATAACTTATTTATTATTCATTCATTCATTCATTCATTCATTCATTCATTCATTCATTCATTCATTTATTCATTCATTCATTCATTCAAGGGGCTTAGCCTTCCAAGCCATCTCTGCTGTTATTACAGACACCTTTGTGGAGAGCTCTGAAGTAACTTGGAATACCTGGGCTTCCGTAAAGCGTACCTAAATCTAAGCACGCGAGCATTTCTGTATTTAGCCCTGGTCGAAACTCGCTGCCATGACCGGTATTGAACCTGCAACCTCGTACTAATCTACTATAGGCCAGAACCAGTGAGGTATCGCGATGGATGTCATGTCACTTCCATTCGAATCAGTTACACTTATAACGGCATTACAGAGAAAAACGCACAAAGAGCTTCTTCTCAGTCTTTTGTTACCGCACAAATCTCCACGTGCCCGTTCTATTAGGCACTCCTGCAGTGGCATGTGTATAAAGTTCTACGGTCATACGCTATACCTGAGAAGTAAACTGTGCAGCCACTTGCCTGTATGTCGTTGTGTTAAATCAAAATGTTTCGAATGTGTTGGCGCCAAATACTATCGGCAGGCACGGATATCTTCAAAGCGGTTTCGATGTGTTATTTATCGTGAAAAAGAAGACGCATTGATGGCGGTGCAATTTACTGATCAAGCGGACTTTCCTTTGAGGTTTACTGTGTTCGGGAGTTTATCGACGACGTAGAATAAATGCAGTCTCTCTGGTCCCGGCAATTATCATGTTTGACAACTGTGTTTGTTCAGTTTCGTGTATAGATAGTAATGATCCAACGCAGGAGGTCATCGCGGGTGACTGAAATCTAATCCAAAGCCAAGTACGTGTTATGGAAAGGCATGCGTGCAAATGAAAATAACACGCAAGTCACAAGCCAGACAAAAGGGGCACAAGTGGCACACACAGAACAATTATGACTACACGAATGCTCCATTTTAACTTCAAAGTTCAAAAGGCCAAGATTGGGAAAGTGCACCGCAGTTTTCTTAGGCTAAAGGTGCCTGGCGATAAACTTAGGGTTCACAGCTCATTCAGGTGCCCGTAGTGAAATTGGAGCGTGTACTACGAGTAAAGTGCAGTACATGTTCTCAAGCCGGACTCGATGTTTCTTGGGCGTGTGCCTGATTCGCTGACAACGCAAATACGTAATTATAACCAGTGAACCCAGCAAAGAACAAAATCTGGGAAGTGAAGCATTGTTACAAAAACTCCTATGGTCCTTATAGCGTCCTAGCAAAGGCACTGCCAACTATGGCGGAAGTACGGGTTTAATCTCTAAAGTAACTTCCTTAGCGCCGTATCTTCGTTGGGGACTGCGAAATTTGTCTTGAGGCATATCAGCTGCATTTTTTTTTTCAGCGCCACACGCCCCATTTCTAAATTACCACAGTGTAAGATCAAGCGCGACGATCTTCCAAAAAACGAGAAACACGAAAACCGAATGATTAATTTAAAGAGGTTTATCACAGCGGTATCTCAGCAACTGATAAGCACACCCTTCCGTCTTGAAAGTTCGCTTCCCAGCTAACGGGGAGTTTTTCGTTGACGCCCAGAAAATGGTAACGCCCACTGCCGTGCACGTGCTTATCGATAGTATAATCGTGGGTGGTTTGTAAGTCGCTCGTTGGTAAAAGCAACATGTTCTGAAAGGCCGCTAACTCGCTTCGGCTTTCAAAGGAAAGGGAAACTGGAACTGCTTGCGTGCATACTGCAGTGCCTTTGGACGACTGCCGCATTATCACCATGTCTACGTCTTCCAGCGCTTCAGGTATGCCAAAAAATCGCAATAATAATGTTTTTCATGCCTTACCACCCTGTTCTCCCATCAATCCAGCTCATGGCGTCTGTAAACATAAGCTTGAAAGATGTACGTGCACCTTCAATCGCTGTTTAACAGGAAAGCCATCGACTTTAACAGTCTTCACTCAAACGCCGTCCTTCATACGAAGACTGCTCACTTCGAAGCCGCCATTGAGTCACATTTAGTAAACATCAACAAATTTCTTTTTTCACACACTCCTCGTGCAAAACCCTGCGCGCAATAAGTGTCCTTCAGATATTGCCAATAAATAAATAAGTTGCTAAAGCACCGTATCCGTCAATGCAAATATGCATTGCAGGCAGGGCCGACCTGTCAGTGTGCTGACTGCTGTGTTGAAAGTGAGGTTTCATCAAACAAAAACACTAAGAAATCAATCAGTGAGTAGTACAAAAAAAAAACATTCGTGATTGTGGAGTGACGGCGGCATAAGTGCATTCTGTAGGACGATTTTATGAAAACATGCGCGGAGAAGTCCGCGCAAGCAAAATTCACGTCACCATTAATATTACGTGTACAAGGCATTCCTTCAATAAATTATGAGCAGCTAGCAATGGACACGTGAGTATGTGGACTGCAGGAAGAATGTCCACGCAACGAAGCGTATTATTTTATTCACTACACAGGCATGCGCTGCTGCAAGTAGGGTTTCTCAAAAGGTGAAGCAGCCAGGCACGCTCTAATTTCGGCGCTTGCGATATACAAAAGGCATGAATGGTGAACAACGCTGGTGTTGAAAAGAGGAGGGCAACACAATTCAGTGCTGCCGTTAAATAATAGAGAAAGCAAAGGGTGACACCAGTGAACTTCGTAACGATTCATGAATGACTAGTTTCGTGTTCAACTTGTAAATAGATGCATACATTTCTTATAGACAGTAAAACATCTTTATTTGTAATTGAGAGCTCAAAACCAGCCTGTGTTGATTGATATGAAAAGTTGCCCTGATTCTCTTGAAAATTACTTTAGTGACTATTCGGTGCGACATTCGAAATCAGCCTGATGTGCCTATGTCTTGCCATTTCTTAGTCGCAATACTTACGAAATAAAGATGTTAAATCCGTTCTTACGGTTAGTGCGCCAAAATTAGTTGCCATGGACTTAGGTTACTCAAGCTACATAATTTATTTCTCTAAACTATGCGTCTTCAGGAAGAAATTTCGTATTTATTGTTTTGTTGCGCACGGGAGAAACAGAAGTTAGTAGTCGTGATTTTCACAACCGAGTATTCCGCGGTAAGTGTCGACCCAAACTGATCAGCGACCAAATTCTATCTCCGATGTTTGCAACTTTTCATTATTTTGAAATTAAAAAGTATTTCCCATATTTCTGTAATAACTTCCTCTGTTGTATTGTTATAGCACGAAAGCGTGGGAATCTTAGAATATTCCTTCTTCCTCTTCCTGCACTAACTGCTATTACAAGAACAAGAAATTTTATGGAAAAAGAATTCCCTTGTAGCTGTAGTGGGGATCGAGAATTTAGAGGATCAAAAAATACTTTAATGGAAACCAATTCATGGTTTACGTGTGACACAGCCGCTGTAACAAATCAACAGAAAAGAAAGCCTAGCAAATGTATGACCAAGAGTGTAATTGACTAACGTTTTTTTTTTTTTTTTTTTTTTTGCTTTTACTAGTGCGTAACACGATTTTTTGGGCAGAGCTGCTCAGGGACACACCGGTCTTGGTAAACAGCCGCGGGGCATCCCAGGACAGCTAGTAAAATTTCTCGCTCACGGTAATTCAACAGATATTTTTTTTTTTGTGCGCAGTGAAGTCTTTGGCGGAGGCGTAAAGCACTCGCCTCTCGTTGCCGGGGAGTTGGAGAGAGAGCCGTTGAAATAGATAACCATTATGGAGCATATTCTTCACGCTGCAGGGTCGATAAATGGGGATAATGAGAAGCGACACTAGATAAGAGTGCTTGTCAATTTAGACGCCCGGCAGAAATGTACGCGCGCCGCGAGAAGAGGATAATGTGACCGGCCTGATGGCATAAAAAGATAAACGGCTACTATCGCTCGCGTTCTGGCCCTGTCACCGGTGTTCCTGACGAGAATTGCCTGGCTGACAGCCTCCTCGTAGAAAGCAACCTAATAAAACACAGGATATTGTTATTGGGCTTCTACATTTCGTTCTTGGCTCAGTGTTCTTTCTGGCGGTGGCTGCTTGGCTGGTAAAATAGTGGCGGAACGTAAAGTGATGTTATCGTTACATTAATTTGGTGTACGAGCAATCTGCCATTCAGGGGATCTTCGCTATCCTCAGGGAATCCTTCGCTGAAGGTTGAATATTTCCACGCTATCAAAACATCCTGCGTTCAGTTATTCACAAGTTCTCAATGCCTCATAAGATTTTACACTTGGTCCTTGCGGTATAGTTTTTGGTGGCCGCGGCTGTTTGGATAGTGAAAACAGCGCAGAATTGGGGTGCATGTTGCTGACCTTTGTGCGCTTCCGCAAAATGAAAAGGAGGCGCCCGGGCTGAACAATCGCCGGCATTCCGTTGAAAGGCTAGATCCATCCGTAGATTGCACCATTCGCCTCCTGCTCGTCCTTCCTCGTTGTGGACTTAAATTTAAACCCCCTCCTTTTGCAGCTATTAAAAAAAGGTTAATTAATCGATTTACTGCAAGGGTTAGATATGTGTCATACTGTTTTAATGTACAATGCTTGGAGAAAGCTGTTTGACGCTGAGGGTTGCTCAGGGTATATTCGCAAAGTGCTGATTTGTTTACGCATTTGGGCGACTTGCCGAGTATGTTTCAGCTGCTGGCGTACAACTCGTTTTGCATCAGAAAGATTCAAACAAGCTGAAGGAAGGCAATGAAAAACGTATTTGGGGCGAGATGCATGAAAGCGCTCCCGATTGAAATCAAGAAGGAAGCGGCGGCAGGTTGTATACGTGACTGGTTTCGAGTATCTTGTGTCAGTAAATTTGGCATCAGCTAACACGAGCGACAGACCTACATGACGTGTGGCCTCCAAAGAGCTATGATGGAAACTAACCATTAGTGGGTTCACACCCGCTGAGTGCACAGGTAAAACTTGCATGTCCCCTGCATGTGTTGCACGACCTCCGGTAGCGTTGAGCGGTCTCTAGCTTTGGTCGCCAGGCCACTAGGCTGCCGCGTTTACTTAGAGCCCTAATCGCGCCACGTCCACTCAGTTTAAATAGTTGTTTGTTTTATTCATGACTATCAGCAGAATTTATTAAAGACAATAGTCTTTCTTGGACTACCTAAAGGCGAAAAACTTTGTCTGTCTGTCAGTCTGTCACTCGATTGAACCGCCCGGCCAAAACCAACCAAGCTACTAGCACTGGTGGTACGGGGTCATACACGTCAACATTATACAGCGCGAAAGAAACTTCAGGCCTATTTCAAGCAAAATATATGTACATAACCATGATCCGCAGCGTTCATTTAATTAAGAATACATATTGGACTGGTTTTACGTTAGTAAATAAAAATTCAACGTGTTAGAAATGGTTTCGAAGAGACGCTACGCGTTAAAAACAAGCCGACTGAAGCCGCGGCTTTGTAGCCGGCTGCAAGCCAAAATAAAAGCTCCCAGCAGATGGCGCCATAGGAGGGCGAACGCGGGAAATTTGAAAGTTTGCCTGTATTTCATGCAAAACTTGATAAATATCGTCTTCAGCGGGACACCTTCGCCCTCATCAACTGTCTAAGGGTTTGTCCAACTGGGCTATCAGCTAAAACAAAGCCAGCTGCTTCTTGATATTCACCAGGAGTCAGCGGCTTTTTGTCAATATTTCTTTCCTCTGTGCCTTGTTAAACGAAACTAGTAAGAATTACCTCTGGAAATGAAAAAAGTATAAGTCTTTGCACCTTTTTACTTTCATTTGCTTTCAATTACATAAACAGCTATTTCCAAAAAATGGCGGTTACATTAGCTTACATTCGTCTGGCCAATAGCTACAGCCGGGAATGTAGCCATTTTAGTGTCATAGATCTATATCCAACTGCCAAACTTCACTGACGAGATTTAATCTGCTGGAATAATAAATAGGTAAGAAAAATGAACTGATCTTTCCTCGTGCTGTTTACGTCCACATAATCTCTTTATTTTATTGATATTTTCATGGGCCTCACTTCTTTTGCAAAATCCTGTCACAATATTCTTCCACTGATCTGTGCATTCACCGTTCACCCTTGTTATTGCTGTTGCCTCAAAGCATCGCTCGTACCCACGAGGCGGACGGGCCACACTGGATGGATTGAAACGTATACACCCAACACCATACCAAAAGCGGTAAAGCCAATCATTCAATACCAAGCCATTAAGCAACTAAATGATAACACACATTTTCCTGTGTTCTAAGTTTTTTCTTGCACTTCGTCGTCTACGTACAGCCTCGTTCTGTCTGCGTCACGAAGCCATTCTGTGAATTTCATAGACGTTAGCATTGCTTCTACGTTGTGCGATGCTGTGTACTAACGTTGCTAATTAAAGACTCACGTCCTCTGCAGCGCGAACCACTGCAGCTGTTCTATTTATTGGCACCGCCCGTTGTGGGGCGAAAATGTTATCTGTTCGATGGCAGTTTCAGCACCTTCTTTGAACATTTATATTGATTTCATCGCCGTCTTGCCGACATGAGCATGACCGTTTCTTCTTTCAGACGGGACACGGCTTAGCAGCTCTGATAAGATTGGCTCCAAGATTTTCAATTCTACTTTCCGGCTGTAGTCGGGCAAAAAAATTAGCGGTGACATCCTTCGATGACTGGCACTGGTTGCAGGCTAACGTTAACGAAATGTTAACCTCGCTCTGAAGCTTGGCATGTGAAGCTTTTATATTGAGCCATACTTAGCTCAACCTGCCTTTCTCTTATCCATTTTCCCAAGCGGGCCTTGAGCCGTTGCCTAAATGAACCCTTCTCTTGTTTTGCATACTCTCACCTTCCTTTGCCTTCACTCTCAAAAAGAACAATAGCACGAGAGTCCTGAAACGCTTACCATTTTACTCAGTTCCAAAGGCTCGCAGAGACAACGAGGCCGAGCCACGTTCACTTTTGTTTCACTCTTTTTTTTTTTTTTTACTCATCCCAACGAAGACTGAAAGACCGCTGGCGTGATCTAGTTAGTCAATTCTCTTGGCACCCAGCCGTACTTAACGTCCACCACAATACGTCGCCCTTAATTGGCTCCCATTGTGCGACTAGTTCGTGTGGGACGCGTCAGGTGCGAGTGTCGATAAGATTAAGCTAAATTCAGAGCGCGCCTATTATCGGTAACGAAACTTTTCTGCAAGCGCAGCGCGTATGTTGCATTGAGTTCAGGAAACGTTTAAGCGTCTGTATAGTTGAGAAAAAAATGATGCGATGCCTCCAATGATTACTTTATTTCCCGCCATATCATCCTAAGACTCGATGACAGCTCTGGGACAAAGTCGTTTTTCAAGTCTGTTTCGGTTACCGAACGGTACCCAATAGAAATAGAAAAAAACGATATATTTAAGTATTGCGGTTGGGCATCAACAACAACCCCTCCATGTGCTTGGACAGGGCATCCGTCTACAGGTGTTTCTAATGGTGAAAACCGAATTTCATTGTCAAAACGCTGTGACGTGCCTGCGTCTTGTGTTACCATGGTGATGCTAAATTGACTATTGAGTGCTTATCTCACCGTATTGGAAATGTCCTTCATGATTTGCTTTTCACCGCCTCTCACGGCTCGATGATGCCGATTAAATTTCGATTAATTTGCTCAAAAAGTTATAAAAAGAGTATCGTGAAGCTACTTTCGTACAGTTACACATGCTGCGGATTTACATCCGGGATGAATATTTTGGGTATTTGTTTCCTAGCCAATTTTACGAAGAATTGAACTAAATGCACAATATAACAAACAAGAGGTCTCAGGAGGATGTGGCTATCTTAGTTCTCGATTTTGATCTCAGTGCGCCATACGAATGTTTATTTATTGACTGCAGCAAGCTTTTTAATGCAACTTGATCGAGGAACTTGTTTAAATTGTCCACTACGTTATGGCCATTGGCTCAGACAATCTACGAATGAGTTTTATTTAGCCCAAGAGGCACCATCGTGATTTTCTTTAAAAGTCTTCTCTGCTTATCAATTAGTCAAGCTGCACTCCAAACGTGTAAATGTCACGTCTGCGTCGCCAGTATGTATAAATTGGGGGTTTTCGGAGCAGTGAATGCGGAAAAATTAATAAGAGACCTTGAAATTATGGGTATTTGAGCTGTGTATCGTAAAAAATATATGTATGCTAGAAAACATCCGGGTGCTCCAGCCAGTCGGTGACGTCTGACGGCTCCAGCAGTGTCGCGCAATATGCCCAACGCGAGAGCATGCGAAACATATTGGGCGATCATCCGGCGTCCTCCACTCAGCGGGATTGCGGTATCGGGAGTAAAAGGGTCGGTTCCGCGGTGCGACTGGTGGAACTGGTGGTGTGACTGGTGCGACTGATGGCCCGCGAACAGCGCACACAGAGGAGAGTCCCAAATTCGCCACCTCCTGTCGAACCACGGCCTGAATCAATGAAACCATAGGCTGGTTGGCAGTCGAGACATCGGGCACGAGAGGGGCTGCTGACATTGCTTCTAGTTCCCGACGAACGATCCGTGTCGAAGTGTTCGAAACCGGCGATTGCAACGTAGGTAGTGGTTCCTCACATGATGACGATGCGGCAGTATTGGGGAGCCTGGTGAATTGCTGCGCGATACGGCGGGATTTAGCTTGTTCGAATCGCCGACACTCTGTCACAATAGCATCCACGGTGGCGCAGTTCCTGAATACTAAGAGGTTGAATGTGTCATCGGCGATTCCTTTGAGTATGTGTCCGATCTTGTCCACTTCGGACATGTTACCGTCAACTTTACGGCAAAGCGCTAGAATATCCTGAATATACGAAATGTATGATTCAGTAGATGACTGCGCACGGGAGCCAAGTTCTTTTTTAGCGGCTAGTTGACGACCCAAGGGCTTGCCGAACAAGTCATTCAGTTTTTCTTTGCAAACGTCCCAGCTGGTCAGATCGTGTTCGTGCGTCTCGTACAAGACGCGCGCGGTTCCTTTCAGGTAAAATATCACATTCGCCAGCATAACCGTATCGTCCCATCTGTTCTGTTTGCTGACACGCTCATACCATGCAATCCAGTCCTCGACGTCCACGTTATCTGTGCCAGAGAAGGTGCCCGGATCTTGCGGAAGCGATAAGATGACAGATGGCGGGGACGGTTGCTGCACGGTAGGTTCCGGCGCGGTGCGTGCTTCAGTGGCCATCACCGAGGGAAAAACGCGGCGACCACTTCGGAGTTCCGTGCTTGGGTGATGGGGATGAACAGGCAGCGTACCCAGCACCTCCACCAGAAAATGTTGCGCGAAAACGTATATTTACAAATATTTACAAAACAGGCGAGTAGTACAGGCGTAGCAGCAACCAGCCAAGATGGCGAGGAGCAACCTCTACTTCCTCTTCTTCAGTGCCGGTCTAATGCTGACCTCTGCTTCGGTGCCGGTCTTCTTCTTCTGTCTCGCGTCATTAGTTACGAGCGATAATTGCTACATGATCACATTTTTCGGACATTTTTTACGACACATGCTGTCAATGAGGGATCTTGCCTAATTATTATTGGTTGTCGGTTTTTGAAAAACAAGAAGTAAATGAACGAATAAAGCATGATGGAAAGCTAAATCTTCCAGCTATCTCACGAAAAATGTTGTTTCTTATGATATTGAAGTATAGCAGAAGGGCTACATTTTAGGTCATAACATATTCGCACAATTGGACATCATAAAGTGCATTAAGAGTTGAATGAGTACTTAGTCCACCGACTTTCACAAATGATATTGTAATGTATTATTTTCAGCAAATCTCGAACCCATATGAGTGTTCTCTAAACCGTATAGTTTTTGTGATGAATAAGCCGAACGCGAATGCATCCGAAGTGTGGCTGATTCCAGACGTGCGAATAGTACATGTTCGTGCTGCCGTCAATGCTGAAATACTTATTACGGTGTAATTTCGTGCCCCATTAATCCGTAATACGCATTGTTAAGCGCTGCGCATTTCGTGAGATTATTAGTTAGTCACCGCAATAAATTTTGTTTTGTCTGCAAGAGCCCCACTCCCCATTCTCCCCCATCAAATTGTTTTCTCCAGAAAAAAACACTTCTTTAAAAATTACTGTTTGAAATGGATCATTAGGATCATTCCTTAAACAGCTGAGATAGGAGCAGAGATTGCCAAAACGTTTACCGCTATGAACTTTTGGAAATGGCGAAGTTGACTTGCAATACGGTCTCGTTCGGCTGCTGCACAAAAACCTCATAAGTAACGGGCAAACTAGAACCGTTCTTTTCTTGAATTTGCATTGCAACTGTCCAGGACGGTCCTTAATTGAAGTAGTTAGATATATTCAATCATAACTCGTTTAAAAATCAGGCAAGTTTGCCCTTAGTCGCGCAAAGTTTACGCACAGCGAAGCTTACAGTCTACTACTGCTACGTAAGAACTTCGTTGCTGCTAGATCTTAACTTGGTTTAACTTAACTACGCATCTAGGAAGGCATTCTCGAGCGATCATTTTCAGGGGTACCTTCCCCTTCGCGACATTCTGGCATGCCACAAACGCGGGCAGGCTAACCAAGTTTGGTACAGTGCCAAGAACGCCGTCGCTTGCCGACGCCGACCGCGTTGGCGACATTTCGCGTGACTATAGCGCTAGACGCGTCGGCGCCAACTAGCGACAGCGTTCCTGGCATGCCACGAACGCAGGCTGGCTAACCAAGGTTGGCACAGTGCCAAGAACGCTGCTGCTTGCCGACGCCGAGCGCGTTGGAGGCTAGCCGCTCGATATCAATCGGCCAGCTGCACTGTTTCTTGAGCTTTGCGCGGCGTAGTGCGTTTTCGCCCTTTTATTGCGATAGCAATTATATGGACACTCCAAAGCAGATTTCTGCCGTCGCCGTCATCGTCGCCGTCGCCGTGAGGTTCCGTATGACGTCAATGGAAATGAAATCGTCGCCGCGCGCCGCCGAACGCTGTATGTGCGAGTGGGACGCGCGCTTTCACGGGGAGTGAACGCACGGCGGAGAACAAACGCGCGTTCTGTGCCGTGCTCCCTTAAGGGCTGCAGAAGTAGGCGTCTCTTTCCTCCTTTACCATCACCATATATATGTAGAGCAAACGCGCCTTCTTCTGACGCACGAAAGACCGTGGGGGGGGGGGGGGGGAGGCCTCCCCCCCTCCCCGGGGAGGGAAGGGAGGCGACGTTGAGCTGCGGCACCAAGTGCCTATTTATATCAGAGGCTCCGGCAACAGTCACCAACACCGCACGCATTTTGTGCGAACGCGGGAAAAACGCCGACGGCGTCGACAACAGTTATGCGTGTTGCCGGTGCTGCTGCATGTCCAAGTTTATACATCTGATAAAGCTACTTTCATTACTCCGTATAGCTCTCTACAACTTTGCTATCGCAATTGATGCTTTGCCTTTCAGGTGAAACTGCGACAACTTTTTTAGGGGCGAAGCTCCTTAGGGTGTGGGTCTGTCCCTCCTCTGTAGTAGTAGTCGTCGTAGTCGTCGTAGTAGGTAGCCACGTCTATTTTTATGAGAAAAAAAAAATTCCGAGAGTTGTGGCCGTAGCGGAATCGAACCAGGGACCCCTCGTTTCTGAACGTGTGGCGCTAACCACTACGCCACGAAGCGCACATGGATAGACGCACCCCGATGGCAATAAATACCCAACATTAACGAAAGACTGCGCGTTTCTAACGCGTTTGTGCTAGCGCGTTACGGCCCGTGCAAGAAGCTGGTGTAAGACGCTGTGGGCCTCCGCCTTACCCCCGTATTCATAAACGCTGATGGCGTCGGCAAACGCGGTGCACGTTCCGGCATGTGTAAACGGCTGCGTAAGACGCTGTGGCCTCTTCCCCTTAGAGTACTGCACGTTTCTAAGGCGTTTGTGCTAGCGTCCCCTTAAGCGGGAGATGGTGCAATTATAATGAAGGGCGCTGTTATAAAATAGGAATGACGTCACATATGGCGCGTGTCATTGGTGGAAGTCAATCGTTCGATTTAGTGCGGCAAGACTGGGCGAATTACACGGAAGATTCACGGTTTACCGATGATTCCCTCCGGAGCTTCGCCCACTCATCATCATTCACCCCGTGGATATGCGGTGTTTTTTTCCTGGCTCAGCGCGCCGCGGAGAGAAGAGAGGCAGGGGGCAGGAAGGCAGGAAGCTGGCGAGGAGGCGACCGCGTGCGCATGCACGCGGTCTCCTCCTCCTTCTTTTTCGGGTTGCCATGTCTACCACAAATTACGGCTGGCGTAAACAGTTTCACTAGTAATAATGAACATTGGTACTCTTTGCCGACTTCTTCTGTTTAGATCCTATCTATCTATCTGTCTATCTATCTAGCCCCTAACGCCGACCCAGTGGCCTACGTTGTCTACCTGTTTGGGTCACCAGGTCTGTGCTCGTGGTCGTAATGTCGTCGTGGTCGTTATATCGTAGGTACACTCTAGCTTCGTGACCTGAGGACTATCGCCATGCCGTCGTCACACGCCTCCTATGCTGACCGAGTGACTTAAGTTGTTGCATAACTTGGACCACTAGGTATATGCTCGCGGTCGTGATGCAGTCGGGGCTGTTGCATCATATCGTCATTGCAGTTTGTCATGCCACTCTCGTCATGCCGTGATCGCCACGCCATCGTCGTATATACAGGCTTCGTCATGCAGTGGTCACGCCATCGTCGTTCTTCACTCGTCGTCATCCCATTCTTCTCACACCGTTTTCATGAAATCGTCCTCATTGTGTTGTCGTCATGCCGTGGTAATCATGCCTTTGTCGTTCTTTCGCCTTCGTTCCTTCGACGTCACCCGATCGCTGTCATTACACCGGCGTGATTCCATCGCTGTCATGCCGCCTTGCTCATGGGCGACTTTGGCAAGCGAGTGAAACATGCAGCAAACAATGCCGGAGTTATGTCGCATAAAAGCCGTAGCTTCGGAAGCCTTGGAATGAACCCTTCAGATGTCATACAAAGGAGACTTCAGGGATCATGTGGGCCGATATATTGCTCGGATTCTAATCGCATCACCAGTCGACACCCATCTGAGATGAGTTCTGCTGTAATTCTTCTTTTTGTCATTTTTGCTCCCCTAAAGAACTTCCCAGTATATAGCAGAGTCCTCGTGTGCATAAACAAAACATGCACAAGAGCCGTTCACAAATGCCGTTGTCACGTCGACCCATTATCCTCAGCGTCGTGAACAGGCTGTTCAGGAAAAAAAAAAGAACTGCCCGCTTTCATTTTGCGGACGGAGATCTGAGGCAATCTGCAAAATTATTTGCACACGGGGAGGAGTATAGGAGCGTGCTGAGTCCCGAAAGACTTTTCGCATCACCAACACAGGCCTCAACAGTGGAGAGCCTGCTGGCCCAGTTTCAACCCGCGTTGCAAGGGCAGATTGATGTGACGGGTTTGAGAGGCTGCTCAGGCTACCGAAGTCCTGGACCATCTTCTTCCCCGTGGGTCCAAGCAAGAAGACCGAAGTCTGCCTTCGTTTTTATTTCGCTGCTTTTACAGAATAAGCTTTGTTTCTTCTCCTGCTCCCGAAACACTCATCTAGAAGTGTTTGCCAAGCCACGCGATTGCTGGCATACACATCATGTGCGAATCGCCTTTTTTCGAGACCACGAACGCAAAACTCCCTACTCGGCTAGTGATCCAATTCAGCCTTCACTGGTACTCCTTCCCAGCCTGTTTGCGCGATACAACGAAGTTCAATGCTATTGCTTCGAAGACTTGCCTTTATTTGATTTTGTTTTCTCCGCCTTAGCGAAGGTTCTTCTTGCCCCACCTTCCGAACAAATCTCACTATTGCCAAGAGCAAGTTTTTGGCAAACAAAGCAAACGACTTCATTTATCATTCAGGTTTTTTTTTGCAGACTTGTGATATTGCGTTTATTCAGAGATATGACATCAAATAAGCCGCCAAGAACGAATATATTTTGTGTGATCCCCGACAGCTGTAGAGGCACACACATGTAATTTATTTCCTTATAAATCTAAGGAAGCAGTTTCTTCTTTTTTTTTCATAATCCTGCTTCGCTTTCCAGTTTGGGGGAAGCTCACTTCACTTGAAAGTAAGCGTAACGTTGAATAAACATCGATTGTCTTCGTGCTTAGCACATAAGCACGCGTTTCAGTTTGTGTAGCGACTTCATTTCACTGTTTATAATTCCTACGAGATAACGTGTCTTTTGTAAGTGCAATCTTTTAAATGGAACCAGTAAGTATTGGTGCACAAAGTTACCTATAACATACAAAAGTCCAATTCTTACTGTGGTGGAATTCTGATTGAGTGTACTTGCGGAGATAACTTCCACATTCGAGATGCATCAATGCGGGAGTCAATGCGAGAAATCTTCCGGCAATAATCGAAGACGATTGTTAAAATAAGCGAGTCTGGTACAGTTCTGAACTATACCGTGCTTGCCAATGGCACCACTATTTGTTCAATGTGTATGGTACGGTCACTATGTATCTTACCGAGCGTGCTGAATACGAGAAATATTGCATTTCAATACACCCGCTCCTACAAAACTTCAAACAGTGACGACAGAAACCAACCACGCCCTAGGAGCATGAGTCATACCAAATGTTTTCTGCCTGATCTAGAAGTGTGCGCGTGTTTTTTTTTTTGTTTACATTCGCAGCAAAGGCTTTCTCGCATAGCACAAAAATCATCTCGTATACTAGTATCCGAAACAAGTTCATCACTATTATTTCTAGCGTGGCGTAACTAGGAAAAGTTGCCATATTCGGGAAGAGACATATTTTTCTCACTTAGACTTTGTTTTTTTATCACGAGCATATTTTTCTTCATGAGCAAAATGGGAAAGCCGTTCTTTTTCAAGCAAATTTCCCCTTTGCAATTTCGTATACGCACTTGCAAAAGCATTCTGAGCGACTTACGCTTTTCGCAAATATAACGTAAAATGTGATAGGCTGGAAAAAGAATTCGGCAGAGACACTTAAGACTGCTCACGCGTATGAATGCGAAAGCATTATTGTCAATATGGTGAAATGTGGGAGGCAGCGCGGTCATGTTATACGCTCAGGACGTGGCGCCACCTCTTCCCCATTGGCTGCGCCGTCACGTGCCCAGTGACGCACGCTCTAGGCACACCTTCAGTCAGCCAGAACCATGGAGCCGCCGTGGCGTCTCAGAAGCGTGTTCCTCTCGCACCACGGAGGACCGGGTTCGATCCCCAAATTTTCTTCGCAACGCCATTAATTTACTTTGTTTACAGGAACTTCCCTGACAAATTTGACGTCAATTCGAGGATTTTTGACGTGTTTTTACTCTTTTCGCCGTCGGCCATTATTGGTATCGTTGATCGGTCACGCCGCCGACGACGACGCCGTGTTTTCGCGAATAGGGCATATAATGCTCTCGCATTAAAAAATAATAAAGGGTACAGTGTCTAACGTATCTCTCCCACATCACCCGCATGCAGGGCACCGCTTTGGTGGGGCCAATGGAACCGGCCTGCGGTTAGCCTCGCTATGACATGCTTGCGTGCCGTCTTGCTTCAATGCATACTTTGCCTCACCATGGACCTCACAAGGTATTTCAACACTTCTCAATCTGTCAGTCAGTCAATCAATTAATCAGTTAGTCAAATAATCAATCATTTGTGTATCGGGCGCACTGCTTCAACGCACTAACAAGAAGCCATCTATCAGCCTTGACAGCATCTGCACTCAAGAACACTGATAAATGGGACATGGGGAGCTGAAACAAAGCTGAAATATATACAGATGTAAGGAGTGCTAATTAAAAATAAAGATAGTGAATCAACTAATAATTCCGCAAATGCCAGTCAAAAGGCTGCATATTAACAAGACGGGCTGCAGCGAAGGCTTGTACACGAAAAAAAAATGCAATAAATATGCGAACATCAAAGTAAATTGCACATGTTACCATGTAACACCTGACTAGAAAAACAATTATAGACAAGAAAATAAAGAAACTACCATTCGCAGCGAAAAACACATAAAACCAGCAGGTGTTGTATATATGTGCCGGGTTTACTGCTATTATGGTACACTTCTCAGTCTTTATTACCAAAAGAGCCCTTTGTGCTTTTGCAGCCTCTGACTTTGGGGCAAGACTGTTTATGATTGCTTAAAGTAGCGAGACAAAAAGATGTTAGCATAAAAAAAGTATTCACGATAGCCATATTGCGTGTTTTCGCATTAGGTATAGACTGACGAATAAATAAACAACATCGCATAAAACCCGGATTTCTGTGTGGCATATGCTGAGCCTGAGGACGCGGAATTGAATCCCGGCCAAGGTGGCGGCATTTCGCTAGGGGTGAAATGGAAAAACGCCCATGTACGGCGCATTGGGTGCAGCTTAAAAAAAACCGGGTGGTCAGAATTAGTGCAGAGTCCCCTGCTACGGCGTGCCTGATAATCATGTCCTGGTTTGGGCACGTAAAACAGCAGAATGTGTGTGTGTGTGTGTGTGTGTGTGTGTGTGTGTGTGTGTGTGTGTGTGTGTGTGTGTGTGTGTGTGTGTGTGTGTGTGTGTGTGTGTGTGTGTGTGTGTGTGTGTGTGTGTGTGTGTGTGTGTGTGTGTGTGTGTGTGTGTGTGTGTGTGTGTGTGTGTGTGTGTGTGTGTGTGTGACACATCCTGGATGGCATCGTTGCAAAATGTGGATGCTGCGAAGAGATGTGCGATCATTAGAATTTGACAACGAATCAAATTACGAATCGAATAGCGGCAGAAGCGAGTGAAATTGAAGAATAGTTTTAGAATTGCCTTTTTCACAAGTAATACAAAGACGTTATCAAGGCTTAGTAGCCACAACGTTATAAAGTTTTGAAAATAAATTACTGATTGTGCTAAATGCTTTATTAAAACATAAATGCAGCATTGCAGACAAATAATGTGCTCGTTCCCGTGCTCAGTAATCTGCGAAGCATACGTGCGCGTGCATTATCAGAATGAAGATTGAAAAATTATTCACAGACTATATGAACGCGTTAGCAGCTGTATACAGCTCGAAGACAAACCCGAGAATGCGGCTGATGGAAAATGGCACTTTTGCTGCAGTCGAAGTGGATGCGGCAGATGGTGCCACTTTAGTAATAAATAATGTTGCAGTGATGCGTACTAGACTATGCTGCGTGTTCTACAACGTTATGTACACTATAGGGCCTGGGTGACGGTTTGTGGCGTCTGCTGAAAGCTCGTGCATCTGAATGTTTGTGCGTCTGCTCGGCGTAAACTCGGCCCACTTAGGCACAAGCTGAAACACTCACCTCCATCCGTGAAACATTCAGTGTTCAACACACTGGTAAGGTCGCGATTGGAATATGCTTGCGTCATCTGGGACTCTCTCACTAGAAAAAAAAAGCATTTACAAACTGGAGCACATAAACAGACTCTGCCGTCCAGTTTATAATAAATGACTTTGGACGCTATATGGCTCCCGGTCTCATTTAAGGAATGAAAATAATATTATCACCCGGGAATCCCGAAGAGAGATAGTAACCCTTAAATTGCATTTCCGCCTCTTTAAATGTGAATTACCACTTGATCATTAATCCTATCTCAAGCCCCTATCAGCCACACCTACTAGGAATCCACACCCCGACATGATAACCCGTATTTTCGCACGCACAAATTGATTTAGGCTTTCCTTTTATTCAAGAACAATAAATGAATGAAGCACCATGCCAGGCGATGTATTCCTGTCCAAAATGTACCATATGCCATGAAAAAACTGCATTTGTAAAAATTACGAGTGGTCCCTTATGCTACAAATAACACGACTTGAAGGCGAAAGCCCGAGCTCAATGACAGGACGACTACTTTTTTTTGCTGAGTGATCAGCATTCTGCAACCACAATTTACAGCAATTATTGCAAGTTATCATGGTTTTTGTGCTAGCCATCCCTCTTATGATTCACCAAACTCGAACCGTGTCTAAGAACTTGATTTTTCCCCTGAGTCACTCTCACTTGGACCCTCCACTTATTTATGTATTTACAAATACTTTACAGGCCTCACCAGAGGCATCGTGTAGGGGGGGGGGGGGTCACATTCAAAAGTCATTACATTTAGGATAGTAATTATCGCACGTTATAGAACCCCAGGTGGTCCAAATTTCCGGAGTCCCCCACTGAGGCGTGCCTCGTAATCAGATCATGGTTTTGGCACGTAAAACCCCATTTTTTATTTAATTTTAGCATAATAATCAAAAACATAACTGCAAGATAGAGGTAAGTACAAAACTAGTGGTCGCATATATAAGTTTACAAGATATTGCAATACGGAAATGATGATATGAAGTACAAGACGACAACTGCGCATCATGGACCATAATAAGAATAATGCGTGCAGTTTTAAGCACAATGCACAATAAAACGATAAGTTGAATGAATCATGAGAAGAAACGGACGTGCTGGGTCTTATCAATGAAGTGTTTGTGCAGATGTTCGCGAAAGATGTCGTGATTGCGATGCAGGACGATTTCAGTCCGGAAGATCGTTTCACATGTGGATGACGCGCAGGAGTGACGAGAAGTTAAAAGCATGTGTAGTGCCCTAAAGGCGGGCGTAGCTGTAGTTATTACGTAATCTATGCGATAAAAGTAAGAGGGACGCCGTAATGGTACTGGGGCGACTGAGTGACATGGTAGTATTTGTGAAAGAGATAAAACGGCAATGGTCGCGACGGGTTTTTAACGGGTGGAGTGAAAGTTCGAGCATCGACTGGGTTACACTGAACTGATAATTGTAATTCCGCCAAGTAATTCCGGGGTCGAGTATAGCCTGGAATGATGCACTCGAGAGGCTCCAGGCTCCGTTTCCTTACTAAATAGACAAAATGTTTGGATAGGCCAACGCAATGCAACAGCGGATGATATATATTCCTGGTCGCCCAAATGGCAAAACTATAAACAAGCTATCAAATGCTTACTGCAATGAGTACGTCTCGCTGCGAAAGCGTTCAATGGTGACTGTCCGATATGAAGTCGAAAAAAATTTTGGTCTTCCTGTGTGTTTGAATGACATGTAAAAAGTAAGGAAATCGGACTTTTAGAAACAGTTTTGAAAAGGAGGCAAGCTTTGGCGCCCACCGCGTTCTGGAAGATTGTAGTGTGGGGGAATGCTGTGGACGCCTGCGTATAGTGTAATGGTTCAAGGTTTAGAAAATGTTGCGTTCCCACAATAAAAGAAAAGAGTGAAGTCAGATTGAAGACTTTGCGCTTGTGGCTAATTTACCTTGAAGAGAACTTGAAGTTCAATACAGACTAGTTATACCAGATTATTCGTGTATTTATTCAAGTTTATTCGTGTACTTTGTCTCTTTGTTAATTTATTTATTCGAATTCTCACTTTCAGCTCTGACCTCACCTGTGTCTCTCTTTTGTGTAGTGTCAGTTGTTGAATATATCACTCCTAGATGCATTATTTTCTATTTGCCCTTTGCTCTCACCTTGTCAGTCCAGTTTACCACAAGGTCCTCAGTGAGTGAAAATAATAATGGTTGATAACATGGTTCCTGTTAAATGCACAAATTTTTATTGCATGTACCCAGCTCACGACGACATGTGTTATTTCTGCTTTCCAAAGCTATGACACTTACACCATTGCAATTTCATCCTATATGACTATCCCAAAATGAATAGGAAATATGAGGGGCGACACAATGAGGTTAAATGTATCAAAGCCATGCAGGAGCTATTCTAACGACGTTATAGAATCTCGTAAGAGAGTCGACAGAATCAACAATTCCTGTAAATCACAGGGGCTTTCCTTCCATGTTTCTTGTACATAATATTTATTAAAGAGAGTGCTGTAACAACATTTCCGTTAATACGAGAGCCTTGTCTGTGCCTCTACTTTTTCGACTTCATTTCGGCGCTATTAATTTATTTTGTACTTTAAAATGTTGCTTGATATTTTGTGTATCGCTTTCAGATGAATTATTGTTGTTCTATTTGTGCCTTGATATTTACGTAATAATTTATTATCAGTACATGCCGATATTGTGATGTACCAGACACCCTACAACACATGGTGTTGGTGTGCCCACACCGCGAGAAAAACAGTCAAGACGATGCCTCAGAAACGATACAAGCCACCGAAGAAACGTGGGAGGCAATGCTAACGGCACAGAGCCTGGAGGATCAGCGAAGTCTGGTGGACCGGGCCCGGGCTGCGGCATTAGCCAACGGCTTTCTGGACTGAGAGAGCCGCCCACCTAGGGCGAAGAAAGAACACTTTCACGCTGTTTCTAGCAATAAACGTTCATTCCTCCTCCTCCTCCTCAGTACATGCGTTCCTTATAATATTGGGACATCCGAGAAGGGCCTAAAATGCTGGAGCATCTCGCCAATGACTACTACATGTTTCGACAAATCTGCATATTTTTGTTCCAGGCAAGAACCTTTGGACTTGGAGTCAATTCTTCCAGAGAATCCGGGAGACTACGATAGTCTCGAGCCTCCAAAAGAAAATGGTAATTGTTTTCTGTGCTGCTTTTTATTGTTTTCTCTGTCAACTTCGTAGCTATTCATTCCGTGTTATAGCTGTTTAATTCCACTAATTTGGCCTCATGTAACAAATGTGGTCCTCTTTTTCAGGTGTGATAGATTTGTGCAAATATTACGCTGATACTCATCATTGCAACAATGTGTTTCCTTAACGGTGTCACGCAACTGGCATAGATGCCAGAGTCTAACCCTTAATGGTTGATTCGCTGCAGTGCGCGATGCCTGCAATTTGTGTGACTAGCCGTGCCGTTTGTCGAACATTTATTCTCAGCATGTAAAAATCATTTGATATTGTTTTCAATGTCACCACCTTTTTACAGGTGTTCGTCTGCGAAACAGCTGATAGTGTTGTATTCGATATTCTGTAGCCACCGCCACCTAGTAACTGCTGGCAGACTACGGGTCACTCTGCAGTTGATAAGTTTTTTTTTTTCATGTGCAGAAGCAGCCGCCAATTTTCTTTCCTGTATCAAGATATTCCAGAATTCGCTCTTAACATGCCATCCTCTGAGAACAAACATTTGATTCGCCGACAGATGACTTCATCATCGGGAGTCATCGGGAGAGCAGGCAAAGGATAGTTTCCGATTATAGGTAGAATCGGTCTGATATACAAATATAAGGTGCATTTTGATGACATCTCTTAATTTGTGGTCACGGCTTAGTTTCTTGTATGTACAAAAATGCAGTTCCGCTCAATGTGAAAGCTGGGGAAGTGCGGAGCAGTGATTCGCCGGTGTTTCCCTTGTGTTTATTCAGTTTCGTCGTGTGTTTTTCTTGGGTTTAGCTATTCTTTTCACGATGTTGGAATTAGCTTGCCTGCGCTGGCAAGTAACTTCAGCTTCTCGGCCGCGCAACGCTTGCTCAGCCCTGCGTCGGCGCTGTCTTTCACGGGCGAGTGCCCGGCCGCTGTCGCTCCAAGCGTGCTTGCTCCTCGGCGTCCATGGCGCGAAAGAGCGTCCCGGAGCTCGGGCGTGACTATCTTTTAGCGCGTCTCAGCCGAATCTTTCCACTTGTGAGGCTGTGGCGCCCTTTCTTGACTAGTTTCGGTATCAGCTTGGCGTTTTCGATCGAGTTTTTATTATTTGGGTTAATGAATGCGCTAATTCATGTTTTAGGTATTTTATAATATTTTATACTTATTCGGAGTCTTTTTAGTCATTTTTAGGGAACTTTATTGGAATTTTATGTCTTCCGTAGACCTTGTGTTGTGCGTGAAACCCACCGACGAGGGACGACATCCCGGTTCCCTAACGTGCTCCGCACTTGGAGTAAATCCTAAAGTGTATTGCTCGTACTGCTTCTGGAAGTCCTCGACGAATGCGTTACTGTGAAGAAGACATTAAATATGAAAAAGGTGTGTCCTCGCCGGTTTTCTTCGCAACTGTGGCGGCTACGTTTAGAGGTGGTCCAAATTTAAAAATTGCGTGATTTTTGAAGGCACACTTTCAAGGTTATCTTAAATTTTGTGAACTTAGGCGAATGTTTTACTGTTTACAAGCTGATTTTAGCGTTTGGGTAATAAATGTATAATTTCATAAATGGTCTTTTAGTCGGCTTCAGTAGTTATAGGAAGAGCGATGCGCAACAACGAAGTACCAGCTAATGTTTAAGCTACAACATTCATAGTACAACATATGGCGACTCTGTAAATTGAAAAAAAAAGAAAGACAACTCTTGTAGTCACCGCAGTATCGAGGCTCTATATATGCCGCCTTCACAAATAGAATATTTTAAAAGGCACTGCACTTTCCGGGCACCTTCTTGCCGGCAATGTAAGCGTTCTGACCCACCAGTTTGCTTCATGTTTCGACACACTGTATGGATATTGCATTTATCAAGTGACGGTAAATGCTTGGAATTTCTCGCGTTTCTTTCTTTGCCAAGGCAACCCTACCGTCGTGAGCTTCCACGTCACTGTGCTCAGCTTAGATTCCATCGACGAAGGATCAATGGTAAGACAATAATTTCATTCTTCTCACTGCACCATTCGTTATCGTTATCACACTATTTCCTTCCACTGCACGACGAACTCCTCTCCCGGCGTTTTCCAATCACCATTGTCTTGTGTCAACTGACACCACCTTATGCCTGCAAGTTTCTTAATTTCATCACGGCAC
Organism: Dermacentor silvarum; assembly: GCF_013339745.2. Classification (NCBI taxonomy): domain Eukaryota; kingdom Metazoa; phylum Arthropoda; class Arachnida; order Ixodida; family Ixodidae; genus Dermacentor; species Dermacentor silvarum. The sequence continues at coordinate 74,596,050 of NC_051163.1, forward strand.
CTACTTCTATGCAAGCCAAGACTGGGCATCTCATATTACGGCACCTATTCCGTAACTACATACCACCGGCTATCCGAGCTATGCATTGCATGGCCAGCCCAGCTTCATTACTTCTTTTTAATTTCGCCTACAATATTGATTGCCCACATTTGTTATTTTTATTCACACCGCTCTATTCCTCTCTCTTAACCTCAAACCTTGCTATTATTGCATTTGCAACGCCCCATAAATATTCAAACACCAAAATAAAAACGCCAAAGTTAATTGTGCGTTGTCACGTGACCGCACAGCTAGTGTTTAGGTACAGCTCTAAATCACTTCCTGGAGGTACTGAGAGCTGGTTTATGTCATCGACTCGCAAAAAAGCTATCAAATCAGTCAAGGAAAAAATTACCCATCGCCGACAGAACTCCAGGGATGGAGAGACGCGTCTTGCTGTCATTCAGGCGATGGCGGCGCATGGTGACGTCGAGGTTGAAATGGGTCAGGAAGTCGGAGCCGAGCATAGGCTGATTGACGTCGGCTATGATGAAGACCCACCGCACGTGCGCCGCAGGCCCAGGTCGAGCGTGAGGGACCACAGAGCATACGTGGTGGTGGAGGTATAGTTCGGCGCTGGGAGCGTAAGTCCAGGTCACTTATAAGCGCGGTCACGCTTGGTGGACGGCAGTGCGCTGACCTCGGCACTCGTGTCTACAAGGAACCGCAGTCCGGAAATGCGATCCATGACTATGAAAAGCGGCCGGGTTGTAAGGCGAGGTCACATGCCGCCGTCAGTGATCTCGCGGTGCATTTCTCGACCATTTGCATGGGGACTTGCGCTGGCGGGCGCGGTGCTGAAAAGCGCGATGGTACCAGCAGATAGGCGACCGTCGAGGACTGCGCGAGCGGGAGCTGGTCGGGGAACAGGGACGGCGGCTGGGACGTGAGGAGGAGCCGTGCTGATCATGAGAGGACGTCCGAAGGGTGTCGATGGAAACGGCAAACTGGTCGAGTCGGGACTCTAAGTGGGCCATGACAGAGGGCTCTGGTGAGGGCGGCGACTGATGGAGAAGTCGCGTTGTGGACTCGATAAGCCAGCTGGGCGAGGCGGTCGAGGGTCAAGTTCCCCGCAGCGGCCAAGACAAGGCGGGTGGACTGCGGCAAGCGCAGCAGGAACGAAGGATGGATGGATGGATGGATGGATGAGGCTGAACCCTTTAAACCGGGTGGTGGCATACGCCACCTAGCCAAGGAAGAGCTCCCTTAACAGCGCACCAGGTGGGAAGGGCGGCGATCGCCAAGCTCCTCGGAGGTGAGCAGGTGCTGGAGGCGCGCGCTTTCAGCCGCCGTGGGGCGTTCTAAAATACACTGCTTCATTTGCTGGTACGGGGCATCAACCAAATTTACAGCGATGACGTCCGCTACCTCTTGAGCCACCTTTCAAAGTAAGTGGTGGTACAGATAAGTCTCCGAGGTGATGTGGTGCAGATCGAAGGTGGCTTCGACCTGTGTGAACCAAACCTGTAGGTGCTTGCGCCAGAACGTGCGCAGGCGGAGCTGTAGAGCTGCGACGTTCTGTGGGCGCGAGGTAGCGTCAGGCGCAAGATTGCCTGAGGGCGGTGGGTTACTGGAGTCGGTCATCTCTTAGTCCGGAGTCACCACCGTCGGGAACCAAGGGTTCACAGCAGAGCACCAGAACGAAAGGACCAGCTCAGCAGGCTTTCAGAACAAAATACCGCGTACCGTGCTTGCGTCGCTAGCACGCGCCGCCGAACTTTATTCCCGTCATCATTCGTAGCCGGCCCCAAGGCGCCGGCTGAGAGCGCCGACCTTGGGAGGCGCTCCAATAACTTTCCTACTAGAGATAACTGAATGATAACTCCCTATCTCTCCAACAATTTCTAATTCCAGTGTCTTGCATTGACAATGGAAAGTTGACATCTTACTTAAGCACCTCAATCATGCCGTAAGCGTGCTGAGAAATACCAAGTTTGCTCAAAATCATTTCTGTCATGGGAAGTTCTTGCTAAACTTTCATCTTACAGGCACTGGCAATTAGCGAACGTACGCGCTTCCTAGTTTCATGGTGGAATACATATTTTTAATTTGCCACGGACAGAGAGTATTATTTATAGCTTTCTTTCGGCAAGTCACCTAATCAAAAAGCTGACTGAGGCATCTTGCCACCTATACTGCTCCTTTTAAGCATTGGGCAAGCCTTGTTTCACAATTTAACTGTCCGATTTCGACAAAGGGACTTGTTTATTCTGAGCGCTAGCTTTGAATACGTACTCCTTGCCGAAACGTTGGTTACAGCAACATCTCTTCTTCGACTGCTTTAGGTCATTTCAAATCTGTATTTTCCTGTGAATGTCGGTCTTCTTCATTGTTCACACTTGCCTAAGCGGAATCAAGAAACTATGTGTATTCCCAGCATGCAGGCAATGCAGTATAGCGCGAAATCTTTTGCGCAGACTTACGTCGCGGACATATTCATGTCACAAACTTGGCACGACTACCGGTTGCGTCTTCCGCGCAACATGACGTCCAAGTACCGTCTGTTACCAGTGAGCTGGCTTCAGCGCATGTGGCGACCGGACTCTTTCTTCAAGAACTGCCAAGCGGGTCACGTTCCAGGAGATGACCATTCCCAATCACTACATTTGGCTCTACTCCGACAGGCGTATCCTCTACATGGTCAAGTAAGTGACATCTGGCTCTTAGATTTGCCACTGTACATAATGGTTTACGTAGCTATGGACTGGCCTAAAATGTTTGAAAAATGCACCATTATCACAACGTGAACCGCGAACCAGCAGATCCTCATGAAAGCTCACGTTATTTGTAATTCCAGTGTAGTGTGTCGTGCAACGGCTTTTGCCAAGCCGTTTTCATAATATATTGTAGTTCGAGGCGTACAAATTGAAGTGTAATTTCGGCCGCCATTGTGAATGCAGCTGAACAGAGAAAGGCAACACCTCGTTCGAGTCATTGATTCGTGTTGAATTCATGCCTGCAGTAAATGCATGCTTTCGGTGTGGGGCACTATAAAGGATAATTTTAATGGCAAGGAGAGCGAGAAGATCTTGTCGTGATAAATACTTTTCAACTTAGACTGCCTCTCACTCATTCTATTCCATGATTCTTCTAGTAAGGCGTCTCTCATTGCGCTTTATTAACGCTACAGTTTGAGAGAAGTTTATACACTTTAATCACTGCGTCTAACAGCATAACCTTCGTTGTCGCTACACCTGGTCTTAAATCTATTTTACCTCACATTGGCCCTAATCTATTGTTTAAGCATGCATATTTAAGTAATAAAACATTCATCGTAACTACGTAGCTCATATCTAGAGGCTAGATGCTGCTAGTACATTTTCAAAAGTTGGGATAACTTCATCAACTGCATTTGAGTTGACCAAAGTCAAAAAAGAAAGCCACACATATTAGTGGTTAGTACTTTAAAAAATTATTTGATTTCCATTACAACACCGTAGAAGCTTGGACTAGTTGGTACATACTCGAAAGGGGAACAGCGCAGAAAACACGACGGACAAGAAGGGAGACAAGAAGTGCTGGTTTGTGTCCCCCTTCTTGCCCATCGTGTTTCTGAGCTGTGTACCCCTTCTTGCCCTGTCGATTGCCAATATATGACGGTATTTCTCTGCGCTTTTGAAAGTTACGCCATAATTTCAAAGCAGGGAGTGACAAATTTAGATATGGGGGAAACCGAATGGGTTTCCTTTTTAGTTTCAGGCTACCCAGGGATAGATAGATGACCATCTCGTCATTTCATGAATCTGACTCCACCTTGTGGCTTCCGCAGACGTTATTTGGCCATGGCGACCAAATACATTTTTTTTTCAAAGTATTGTAATATTGCGTTTCTGACATACCGTTTAGTGGGCCATGATGCATTCGCAATGAACGCGGAGTTATGCCAGCTTACTGTCGTTTGCATTTGACATTCGGATATTATCGTGGCGACCTCATTTAGTGTCGCGGTTATTACTCAGAATAAAGCCAGAGCTGACATCATTGCATTTACAATTCATGCTTCAAATTTTCCTACGTGGTGTGCATGATGCTGCACGTTTTCTATCTTTGAATTTTCCTTCCCATTTGGCTGCAAAATAGTGAGTAGCATTCTGTAGTTCGTAAGAGCTCCAATAAATTTCAAGTAACTTCTTTGCCTAATGTGCTCAAGTTTGTAGCATCGCGGACAGTAAAATTAACTGCGTGATTGTTCATTAGATTTTGGCGTCGCTTCTGGCACATTGGTGCATGTGACAACATTACTTTGCGTATAATCTCTCTAGAATCAGAAATATAGATAACAATCTTACGCATGACATTTCAAATAAACTGCTTGTCGGTCTACTCCCTCCAATGTATTGCGGCCATTATTCACATTGAGTATTTAAAATGTCCAACTTCCATTTTAAAGAGATAAGTTATCTGAAGGTCCCAAACGAGCTTCGTCCTTCTTTCCTCCACCCCAATTGTGCGGGGATACAATAAACAGAGAAGTCGTGGGTGGATGGTGTAGAGAAGCAGCTGACAGCAGACAATCTACTCCGAACCAAGATTTCTGGCTGAAAGGCGGTAGAGGGTAGTTTTATAGGTGTAGGTAGCAGGTATTCCCTAGATATTGAGGCAACATTCATTCTATAATTTTTCTAACAAGCAGGTTACAACGCATAGTGTCTACCCAAGTAATTATATCGATGATGCCGTGGTATCACCGGAGCTGCTGCATGCTTTCTCCTCATTTTCAATATTCTATTCTGCTCAACTACACGTTGAGTCGTATGTCCAGGCTCATTGAATTCGTTTGTTACTATTTTTTTTACTTTATCCACTTCTACGCTCCTGCTAAAGCTCCATTGTGGGCAGCAGTATTCAAATACAAATAAACTAAGTAAATTTTCCAGCATGCGTCGTATGGCCAAATCTGAATTTGAATGTAAAAAAAGCTTATATGCAATTGAAGTTCCCCGAATATGCGCAGCGGAACATATTGCGCACATTGTTTTTATTTTATTTGTTTCTTTTTAATAGGCGTGCTTGTATCTCAGTACAAGAGCGCTTTTTTTTTTCATTTTGCAGAGAATTCCTAATGGGAGCTAGCTATGAATCGAAGCCGCAACCTCATGCTCCGCAACAAAACAGAAATCCGTTTTTTGGAAGTTCTCTTTTTCAGTGGGCAACCTGCAGAAAAGAAGAGAGAAAATTAAACTTAGCGAATGGTGCATGGTTTCTCCTAATTACCGTAAAAACCGTGAAACAACTTTCTTGTCTTTTTCATTAGGTTAACCCTTCTGCTATCGTGTGCGATGAAGTTCGAGACCTATCCCCACGATACCCAAGTCTGCACGCTCAAGATTGAGAGCAGTAAGTACCATTCTCGTCTTGCATCGTTGAATTAAAAAAAATGGGTACAGTAAAAACTGCTGGGAACTTATCCAACATTTAGCTCGGTAAACAAATCGTTGTTCACTACCTGGGGCGGAATTTACAACGCTTTTCAGTCATCGGGACGGTTTCCCCTTGGTCTTATATAGCTTGTGATGTAACAATGCGACGCTGAGGCGACGCTCGTTCGACGCCGAAGTCTCTCCACGCCAGATCCTAGTGCCGACACCCGAAGTGGCTAGCAAAGCATGAAAGCCAGGCCGGCGTCAGCCACAATCCTCCACGCGTGACCAGACCATACACCGTTGATAGGTGTACAGCTTGACGGTTACAGCGTTAATGCACCGCTAGCGCCCGTGTAACTTCTATCGCCATAAATATATACCGGCTACCAGGTGCTAACTACCTTGTTTCTAAGGGTGAGAACCTAACTGCCAGAAATGTGCGGATTCGCTCTGCAAACGGGGATCTCCTTGCGAATTATGACCAAACATGCTATCGCTTGCTGGATGCAATCAAAGATATTTCTGGCCCCACTTACAGCTAGTGTCTCAGACCAAGCGAAAATCACCTACTCCTCTTTCTCCAAACAGTACTGCCCTAATTTTGCACTCATGTGCGCCTAGCGGCTGTTAGGAGACTTGTTCTGCCTCGAGCCTGACATTTAGGCTTAATTGTGATAGGAGCTTTACTATCTCCAAGTAAACTATTGCATGCTCATTCGCTTTGAAAATGATTGTATAAACATCAGAAATTATCTACACCGGCAGGCGTTTGCGCACAAACTACAGGACAAAGACAATGATACATGACACACACAATTGCAAACTATGAACTGAATTTTATAGGCGACAAGGGTGGAGGTATAAACATCTACTGTGTATGACGTGCATCCGGTTGCTGAAACAAGAAAACAGCAAACACACAAAGAGCTGAATATTGTCGCAAAAACAACTGGATTATCCATGGCACAATGCACAGCTGAAGAACTCGCATCAACTAGGTACGCTTATAGGCGCTTCGGGCCGTGCCTCATGGGATATGGTTTTCATATTCCACTTATTAGTTGTTCTTTTTTTACCAACCAGGAGCAAGTGATCCATCGTCGTGTATGTACCTCCGCCATTTTCGACAATAAGCTTGCCGTCATGGAAGGCTACCAACTCACCCCAGGTGTTACTCTACTAAAAATAATCGCAGTTCTTCTTTCTTGTAGATAATTATCATCGTTCTTCTCTGCAGTTTATCTTCCCTTTCACCGTTATACACTCATTGGTTGTTGAGAGCAGGTACATTCAGATTGAGTGTATGCGTCTTGTGCATAATTGGAGAAACTGTTGCACGTGCCGCGGCAAACTAACCGAAGTTTAAGCTAGAGGGCGTTCCCGTTCAGCTGGGAAACTTTCTGATAAACATGCGAAATAGCATTTACGATAGAACAATGAAACAAACTGTCCCATTTGGTATAGCATCCCTTTTCAAAGCCATGTCTCTTTCTCTCGCCTTTTAACTAAAGCGCTCACTGCACACCTCGTACTGCGTGCATTTTTGATGAGTGCTTTATGATTAGAGCACTATTGCACTATTATAAATTACCGAAATGCAGTTTAGGGATCGCCAAGTTAGTCATTCTGCTAGGCGTCGTGCTTTTTAGAATACTACCTGTGCTAAAACGTTTGTCTTTCTTGGAGCTTCGTGGAAGCGTCTATTCTTGACTGAAGACACAAAAAAAAAAACGCCTTACAGTAACAATGCAAACTATATTCATATACGACCGCTGATAAAGGTTTAAATTTTGTACGCGAAGCAAGACAAGCTACATTATGTCAGCATTCCATTGCTCTGGGATGTATTCCTTTTCGGGACTTGGCACTCGCGGCACCAATGTCCTGTGGCACGGTATAGTCTCATGTGTGTTTCTCCTCACGTAGTCTCGTACACGACGGATGACCTGGTGTTCGCGTGGGAGGAGGACGTGCCCCTCGTGGTGGACGACTCGATTGAGCTGCCTCAGCACAACCTTGTCTCCACCACCATGGGAGACTGCACACAGGTCTACTCCACAGGTATGTGCTCTACACTGCACAGAAGCGGCGCCATGTTTCTTGTTGTAAAGGAGCGGTACAAGACAAAGCATTAGTTGTAATAGATACTGCCGATCTGGCACAGCTGCTCACTCTAAAAACAAACATTCCTCGTACAGATTCAAGAACGCAGCTTTAGAGAATCGCTGTTCCGAGACGCTTCCCGTCGCAAGTTTATTCTCTTGCTTCAAAAAAAAAAATACATGGGCTGCTGAGAGGATAAAAAGCATGCTCGCTTCAATTTTCAAAAAATAATGAGGAAGAAGAAACATTAGTGTCCGCGCAGTCGCGTGTAACATTCATCAAGAATTCTAGCAGGAGTTGAGGATGCCCTCTGCAACATTTTTAACAGCAAAAGTAATGCTCTGACAATAATTTTATGCGCTACCCGTTCTCTAAGCAATATATGAAAACATTTCGCAGTAACTTTCGCGTGTGAGTGATACTGATAGTCCAAGTCCATGGGCTGATTTCAGTGCCGATGTCTCGTTTCATCGACTTCAATTCACCAGAAAAAACCGTGCCTCCAATGGTCCGCTTTACGATTTTGATTTATATTTCATTTCTTCCTCCTTCCTTTGTGACCCTAACCATGATATTCGCGCCACGCATTTTGCAATATGTTATCTCATTCTTTGACATTTTCCGCGATACATTCAACTATGCCAAGGCTAACCAGGAGGGAGAGAATTAGGGCGCAGGAAGAGTTGACCAATTCTTCGAAAAGTGAACGGAGCACCGGTGGCATTCGCTATAGTTAGCGTCATCTCTGACTTCACTGTATTGCAAAGAACTTCAATCAAACAAACAACTTGGAGTACGCTTAAGCTTCGCTTTTAAGAGTGCAATGCGATGGCGGTATTGGACGCCGTTGACGTCGACACCGACACCATGTTTTCTGCGGCATGGGGCCTGATCAAAATTTAGAAAGGCTTGGTTTTCAGCATTTCCCCGAATGTTGCCTAGAACCAAAGTACAGCGAAACACTATCAGAATTGGAGGACGCTTAAGCTTCAACTTTAGGAGTAGAATGCGATACCATTCAGAGATCCCTGGCTGCTTATCAGGATTTTTCTTGTATATTCAAATTACAATGCGACGCTATCACATCTGTACGTTGTGGTTAAGTCGTACTTCACGATTTTTATGACAGATTTTACTTTGAGAAGTTCAATTTCTGTTCACTAACGCCTTAGACTACGCGAAGGGCCCACCCGGTCGGGGTGGTTCGGGATGATGTGTTTCAGCATCATTATTTCCGCCAGACGCCGATGCTTTTGCGACACTGACACGGACGCCAACTCCGTATTTTCTGCGACACGGGGCCCTTAACGTTGTCGCGTTAAGATGTAATACTCGTTTAACCATGGAAGCCACAGAAATAAAAGTGGCACGACGGAAAATTTATTCTCCTTGCTGAACTCACATCGCGTCTTGTTCGCAAGTGTTTTTGGCATTGGCTGGCTGTCATATTTCAGTCATAGTTCCAGCATCACGATTTGCCTTGTGCTTTATTTTGCGAACAGTCTTGCGTAAAAATGTATTGCAGTAAAGCTGTTTGGGAGAATGCCATGGACTGTTTTGTTTTGCGACGAAGGCCGACGGCAGGGGTGTGGCGGCGTGTTCGTAATCAAAATACTCAGCAACGCAGCCTGCATCGGAGCCCAGAAATTCTTTTTAAGCGTAATTTTTAAACGTCATCGAATCAAAGTTTCATGCGTACTGCTCACTCGAATAGACAGCGTTATTTCAAGTTCACTATAGCTGGTTATTTGCAACGTGTTTTTAATATAGGTCCGGGAACATATCAGTGCGACTTTGTTTCAAAATGACCTGTTTCTATCACTACACTTTTTGACGCTGTAATTGTATCTCCTCTTGTAACAGGCAATTTCACCTGCATCCAGCTCGTGTTCACACTCAAGCGACGGTTGGGCTACTACATGTTCCACACGTACATACCGACATGTCTGATTGTTATCATGTCTTGGATATCCTTCTGGATCAAGCCCGAGGCCGTGCCCGCCAGGGTGACGCTCTGTGTCACCAGCCTGTTGACTCTTTCGACGCAGCACGCCCAGTCACAGAAGTCTCTTCCACCCGTGTCCTACATAAAGGCCATCGATATATTTATGTCTTCGTGCACCGTGTTCGTGTTTGCCTCACTCATGGAGTACGCTCTTGTGAACATACTGATGGGTGAAGCTCAGCCGGATGACGACGGTCGTCGGAGAAGCATCAGAGCTGTGGTTGTCTCACCACGGGTATCTGTAAGTTACAGCATGCTTACTTAACGACTGCACGCTGAAGTCATTCTCGTGTCGCTTCTTTTTCCTGGAATTCACAGAGCTTTCAGGACTTACAGTCGCAGAAAGAGTACAGTGCGAAAAGAGGTCTAGAAAGCGAACGACAACATTCGCCCGTGCAGTAAACTAACCTGGCTATCTTTTCGTGAATGCCTTGGTTTATATTTTGATACTGCGTGCTCAACGACACAATTTTAACTTACCAGCGTAATTAACGGTCCTAAACTAAATTGTCCGAAAATATGTGACTTTCATTTGCATGAGTCAAACTGCCCGTTATATGACTAAGGTTTTTTTTTTTGAAGCGCTCCCTTTCAACAAAATCTTTCATGATTGAAACAATTTCATCTTTTGCGCACATGTAAGACATTCGAGCTGTATAAATGCAGTTTAGATTTTACTGCATGCATTCCCAGATTTATCCGTTTGAAACATCCCTGTTGAGCTGAGTTTCCATAAATAATTAGTCCTTCTAGACTCCATATGTTCTTAGTTACGTAAAAACAGAGGTAATCCTACTTGTTAAACAAACGATCATCTAAGTCGGCGCTTTTTTTATTTAAACTGTGTTCAAGTACAGCATGTATCTCTTTCTTTTTTGTAATGTATGGGAACCCCGAAAGAAGTGTGATTATTGTGCAATCCGATGACCAATACACGAAGTTATGGATGGTGCATTCGCTGGCGTAATTTCAGCTTCAGGTAACGGTATAAAAGACGCCACAAGGCCCCTTCTACAAAATGAATATCGTTTATATAAACACGACATGTTTTTTTCTACTTCGTGGTGCTATGGAAGGTTTCTTTACTAATGCAGCATATCTGCCACGCGCGCTTTATTCTCGTTCCAGCGCATTCTGCGGGATATCGGTCTTTGCGGTCAATGAAAGCTTTGGTGCCATTATTTTTCATGCACACTGGAAGTCAATTGATTGAACCTCTCAAGTCCTCCAGGAACTTTAAATCTAGCTTCTATGAATGGTCATAACACTGTCGCAAATTTTACTAATGCAGCATAGCCATTTTTCGCCCATACAAACTGCACAAATATGTTCTCACCACGTTCAGTTTCCACTGCTTCTTACTTCCCTGCGCAGAGCTTTGACAGGATGTTACTGAATGGTCCTCACTTTTGCAATATTTCTGAGGACGCGCTTCAACTGTTGAGAATGTTCGCGTGCGGTAAAGAACATCTGAAAAATAGCAGGTACGCCATTAGCAAACACAGCAATCAAATAACAAAAATGTCCAACAATTACGATACTCCCTGATATGAAATTTGAGTTCTGCGGTTTACGTGTTTTCATTTCGCGATACATTGTGGGAAACAATTTGAAACCGAAATCACCGCACCGACTGCCAGTGGGCCAGTGCCCTCAGAGCCCTCGCAGAGGGAGGGACAGCATGGGAACGCTGACATGATGAGCGGCATCGGAGCCAGACGACGAATGCGCGAGCAACGGCACGAGCGCTTTCGCGTGGTTACATCGAGAAACGCCGCCGCTCGCCCCTAGAACATGTGCCTAACAGCAGCGCGTTAAAGAATAATGAAGAATCCTGCCCAGCTCGGCGCATACAAGCCACAAAATTCTAGGTGTGACGCGATTCTCTCCCCTCTTAGAGGCTTGAGTTAAAGATTCTAGCGATAAAATGTCATTTTTTCTGAAACTGATCACTTTCCTGCACAGAGCTGGAGAAAGTGGTGAGCATCTTAATTAAATACAGGAATGAGAAGAATTATCTATTAGGAACACAATTTCACTTCCACTTTATTCTAAGAAATTCAGTTGTTGCTTCATTTTTTTTTTTACACTACAACAATTCGAACCAGCAAAACGTTGCATCAGAGTCTCCTCGGTCACTAGCAGCCGAAGTGGCGAAGGAAAAGCTTCAGTGAATTCGCCTTCGAAATAATTGAGTGCTCCTTAGTCCCACGTTTCAATATAACTCGGCGAAACATTGTAGTCGAAGAAGACACTGGTTTACTGCTACAAATTTTGTAAGCTGTATTATGCCTACGGAGCTGTAGTGTCCTCGATTTCTCTATAAGCATTTCTTACGTAACACAAATACCTATTTGATATAATGCTTCAAGTAAATATGGAAGTGTTTCAGTAGGGCAGGTAAAATATTCTATAATGGTACATAGCACGTTGGAGTTTACGCAAGAAATCGGTTTAAATCATTTCTTCTTAACCTCGCTCCCGACCACCCCCTCCCTTCCTTACCACTGCAGGAAAACTCTGCCCTGCCAAACGGTACAAAGCCTCCTAAGCCACCAGAGGCCATCGCCAGCGAGTGCCGTGAAAGGGCCATGCTTGTGGACAAGATCAGCCGCGTCATATTCCCGACGTCGTTTATTCTGCTGAATTGCGTTTACTGGTCCCTCTACATCGATTCCTGAGGGCGGCGTTGAGAAGATGCAGTTCCGGTGGCCAAACCCGCTCAGCTGATTTTTGACTTCTCGTACTGCTTGATCAATGAATTTTGTACAGTCGTCAAGTTGAACGCCAAGGCACGTTTTAACTTATGCGGTATCTTCCGAGCAAGACGAAGCAAAAAATGAGAAGATGCTGCATCATCTCTCAGGAGCATGACACTGCAATTCATGCACGTCTCTCACCGATCTCATGACCACCGCTATTTAATCCTGGATTTGTGTTTTGAGAAGATTGCTTCACAAGGACAGATAACATCTGCAAAGTGCCCAAAGATACAGTGAACTCAGTGTTTCTTGCCTAACGTTTTAGAAGTGGCTAGTGAACAGTGTTCTATATGCTTTTGATGAACAATCGCACACGTGGCGGGACGCCTCAGTAGACGCCCGCGCAGTGATTGAAACCATAGTGACTTCACTGCATGACCTTCTTTTGAGTATGAATGAACATTCAGCGTACATTTTTGGTCTCCAATGCATGCAGCAATATTCTATGCCATTAACGCTACTGAAGGCGTTTTTTGTCGTTTGTAAATGTTCGTGTGGCGTGCCGTCTAGTTTACTACCAGCCGTACAGGGGCGAAGAGAAACTACGTCCTTACAATGTTATGACTTATTATGTTCTGCAATTTTTACGATGGCTACTGATGTTACGGCAATTAAGGACTTTTTTGTAGCTTCGAGGTACGGCCAGCTAGATAATAGTTTGTCCTTTCATGAAACATTGTCATCCTGGTGGATTTTCACTAAGTGTAGTTGTCATTGTAGCCAACCCTGTGCGTCAAGATGTCTAATCATTTGCCCCTTTCACACCGTATGAAATCAAAACAACGTTTTATTTTCCAGACACGTCTAAGGGGGAGGGGGGGACTCCTGGGCTAAAAGCTGCAATGAGCAGCTTGACAAAGACCCGGAAGCCATGGTCACTGCAACATCAACAAGAAAACAGTAGCACTTGAAATAATTGGAACATAAAGTACACAATAATAAACAAATTAACACACTAGTTTACACCAAGAATTTACACTATATTTAACAAATGAACACAATATCATTGGCAAATTCATCCCTCTAATTCACTAGTTTGAAAAAAGAACTGTAGGCGACACTAATCTTTGACTGAGGTCTCTCTTAGTGGCACACGCACCTCGGCATTGGTGTTTAGTGCTTTGGTGTGTGGTAATCAGTGATTTATAATTCATTATAATTATTGCAGATACTTTAGTAACTCAACTCATAACTAAACTTATGCTCTGATATCACATCTATATTGAAACCCATAAATTTTTACTGTACTGTTATTCTTTTTTTTTCTGGTCTGTTTTGAATTCAATCCCCGGTAGTCTCAGGAGGTGAACAGGAAGTGCTGCGCAAGAAAAAAGAGCGTCACTCGATGACAAAATGCAATGGTTTACAAAGATAATTACAACCCACAAGAATGTGCAAGTAGAACATACTGAAATAGAACATACAGCACCATAAAATTACGTCTTACGCTGTCGAAAAAATACGGTGGTTACAAAATAATGTCCACCATCAAACGGGAGCATAGAAATAAAGCACCCTCAAGCAGTACCATTTTACATAGGTGGCAAAATGGTCTTTGCTGAGCAGAATTCTGCACGTTGCTTTTTCTTCTTTCAAGGGTCTCTAATGCGTGGCTCCCACTTGGTGCCCCACTTTGTCTTAATATGAACATGGTTGATTTCGTAGGCGTCACCTTCGGCAGCCACTTTCCTGCCCTTTCAGCCTCGTGTCTATCAGCTTTATACACTTCAGACCACGTGCTGTCTCCGTTCACGCCAAATCACGGCACATGAAGGCCACAAGCACAATTTGCCCACGGCTGCAGCAGAGACAGGACGAAAGAGAAGCACTAATTACGGTGGGTGTAAATTGGGGGTCTGTGTCGCTGTGCGGACTGCAGGAACAGATGCTAACCTCGAGAGAATGTTTCTCAATGCAACTCACCAGTCCGCCACATCTGAGAAATGTAACACAGCAACCATGACCAAGTGTCTATCACACTTCGCTACCATCGCTACCAATAACAGTCTCTTCACACTTTGCTATCCATTTTGCGAGCAGAGAATTTCTTGCAAGCATTATTTGCGTAGTCCTCAACTTCCTCGCCTATAGCTTTCTTGTCAGCTGCGTTTAATATCGCAAAGCAGGAAGAAGCTTTTTTGCAGATATCAAAATAGTATTTCTTTATTATAGATAAGTGGGAAGTGTTGGCACGTGGCCCAGGTGCTGGCTACTTCTCTGCTTCAATGTGTAATAAAAGTAAGACTGTTTTACAATGTTAACAGCTGTACAAAAAGGGCTTAAGAAGAAGTTATAGCTAACTGCTCAAGAGTCATCAGGAAGCCGCCACTCCATACATGGATGAAATAAAATTTGTTAATATGTGGTTTCTTCAAAAACCTCCCTCTCAAACATTTGGCCTTCATTCTAGAAATGAACCATATGGAATTTCTCATATACCTTAGACTTTTTTCTGCTCCCACAAGCGGCCAGTAGATCGTGAATTTCTTTTTTTTTGCTATTTTTCTCCTTTTCAATGTCTTTTTAACAAGAATAGCATGCACAAAAATACGGAATCTTTATAGTATTACAAAACATTAAGGAAAACGAATACATTGCTCTACATTTGTAGATTCCGTTCTTGAGAGTCTCTTAGAGTTCTTATAGCAGCATTATATTTCTTCTTTTCAGGTAGAATTGTAGTGTAATACCAAGCATCACAAAAGTTCGTCAGTTCCATACCTAAATTTATGCACAAATGTAAACAATATTCTGGCGACTAAGACTTACCGACTGCAAGGAATGTAAAAATGGTCAAATGCTGCTATTTTTGAATATTAAGACATCTTTTCAACTATATACAATAACCAAAACATAAGCACTTCCACTCATTCATTACCGCAGTTTCTGACTTGATAATCTCAGCCGTTATACTTACACCGCGTCTCTGAAGTTGAAATCTATACAGCCTTCATACTTATCTTCTGTTGCAGTTGCGGTCGACAGGGCTAGAGGCTTTCGCACTTTTCTTTTTCCTGTTATGACATTTTGCTTTCAGCGGCTAGTGATTACGAATAACCTTTATATTTTATTGGCAAGTGACTAGTTTAACTCTTCACAGACATTTCATAAGAGCAGGAACATTGCCTGGAAACTGTTTTCAAAGGTCAAATTTGCTTAAAGGGCCAGTTAATCAGTTTTGTGCAGTTTTCGTAGGTCAAAGCGTCTTCACAGAATACTTTTGGCGAAATAAAACGTTCGCACTACTGTACACCAGTGATATTGGTAAGTTACTCGGAATTGGTCAAATGTTTCCCCGCCCTTGAATGGCAGTCACCACTCTCAACCCATCGACTCGCCTCCGGAAGACCTGAAAATAAACGACACTGCTACCAAAAAAGTCGCGGAGAAAAACTGCTGCCAATGATTTATGATCCAGATGGCCTTTTTTTCCAAAATGCTGTCCCTAGAGGTACAAATTCCTTTAGCCAAGGCAATTACAGATTACGCCGTGGCAGACGACATCATGGCCTCATGACTCCGGCGACGGCAACGCCTACCCCGGTCACCCGCATTCATCTCTGCAAGTGAACTGCTCCGCACGCGCAAGCAGGGTAACTTCAATCACCTCGCTTGGATTTACGAAGAGCTGAAGAGATTCTCGGGAAATGTACCAACCTCATGAGAAAGCTTTAGCACTGGAGCTCCAATAAATACGCGTAAATGGAGAAACAGTTTTTTCGCAAACCATTAACATTTCTGTGAGCTTTCTCGCATACAAAAGATGTTCTAATACTGTCATTATAGAAAGCCTATTTTTTTCTAACTACAACATAACGTCTCTTTTGAAACGTGCAAAATTTTGAAAAACTTTGAGTATCGCCTTTACAAATCTTTACCTCAGCAATACAAAACCATAATATAATTCTATGCGCGGAATCTAATAATTAATTGAAAGATGGAAGAACAGATGTGCTAACCGCTATACGGGGTGGTCATTTCCAATTTTACAGAATTTTCGAAAATCGCCTGCGGCAAATAACAAAATTCTAGTCCTTCAGCCGCATCATTCAGAGAAGCGGACATTACTAAAATGACAATTTGCAACATACATTTACCTAATTACCAAACGTTCAATAATTAATTTCTCGACTAATTATTGTACGGCACGTAAGGCAATTTACTAATTGCAGCCGGTGAGCTTGCAAGGCGTATTCAGTTGGAGTGAATTTCGAGAATTGCACCAGTTTGGAAATATGCCCCATCAAACTCGCCGTGAAAATTCATGGTGGTTGCGTTTACTTTTTTTTAGAAAAAACTCTTTTATGCATTCAAGCCCAAAAGTTACTGACACGCCCATGCATTTCGTTGCACAATTTGGGAAATTATATCTTGAAACTGGTGTCATCCTAGAAATTAATTTCAAGTTTAAACGTATTGCAAACTCACCGGCTCCAATTTTTTAATTGCAGTATGGGCCGTAACATAATTAACTAAGAAGTTAATGCGGGAGTTTTTGGTAATTAGTTGAATATATGTTCGAAATTATAGCGTTAGCAATGTGGGGCTTTTCGAATAATTCATCTCAAGGAGAAAAATGATCTTATCTGTCACACGCTATTTTTTTAAATTTCAGTAAGAGATAAAAACGATCACCTCGTATATTTTTTATTTTTATATATTGGATACTGTGAGCCGAATAACAGGCCCACACAGCAGTGAACAGACAATGCACAGATGAATTTCACAACATAATAACAGAACAATAGTTATCACGTTACCTCAGCACAAAGTTTAACGCGACAATGCTGTCTACACACTCAAGAGGAACAGCATATAATTTCAATTTTACATGGAACAGTGTTTCGTCTACACAAATTTCAGAGTGATATCTTTTGTAATTTCGACTGTTGCAATGTCAAGGGTTCACACAAAAAGAAATTGCTCGATTTTAGCGGTAAACGCCTCCAAGGATTCAACATTCATGAAAGCGTGTGGCAGAGAGTTTCATGTTTCTATGGTAGATGGGTAGAAAGAACACTTGTATGCGTCGCAGCGTGTTATATATGGCGTGATACGCTTTCTATGGTTAAGCCTGGAAGAGCACTGATAGGGTGGTTTGAGGTAGTCGTTCTTATTAACAGCAAGATTATCGTGATATAACAAGTACATCATTTTCAGAGAGGCAACGCACCGGCGGGTTTGAAGTGTCTGTATTGTAGCGCGATTGCGCAGTAGCATCACACTGTCTTTCCTAGGGTATCTAGAATAAATTAAACGGAGCGCCTTGTTTTGAATTGCCTCTAACGTGTTGATAAGATACCCTTGGTAGGGATCCCATACAATACTGCCGTATTCGAGAATGGGGCGTACCAGAGATTTATAGCATGACAACTTATCATTTTGGGGTGCTGTTGCAAGCTTTCTGCGCAGAAACCCTAGTTGTCTGAACACTTTTTGACACGTATACTGATGTGCGTGCCCCATATCCTAAGCGGCTCTGAAATGCACGGCCAACTTATGAGTATGAATTTTACAAAACGTGCGTAAACGTAAACAGAGCAAAGATTTGACCTAAGTTGCGAACTTATGTATAAAGATACTCAAGCACAAGCCATTTATAAAGCCGCAATATCTTTTTCTTTCTCATTTTTTTGTGTTCAAAGGTACGCAATTAGGAACTTGATGCTTCTGTTTCTTTTTAACGTTTCAATTTTGAACAATTTGTTTTCTCAAGATTCCTAAATCAACCTTATGCTGCCTGGTGCTTCTAGAACCAACCTTTTCTCGCTCAAAGGCAACAAATTTCATTCAAATTCTTCTGGTAGGGCACTAATGAGAGATTTTTTCTATTTTATCTAGATTTTAATGAGGAAATTGGAGTAATCCCCGAGCTTAAGCTTGCTCTTAATGAGGTGCCCTCGTGCGAGGATGGAGTCTATCCAAGGGACGACGTCAAAAAGACACCATTCATAACTGACTACAGAGCTTCGTGAGCGAAGCTTTCATAGTCAGCGGCAGTTAGCTGAATTCAGGTTATCCACTTCCGTGTGTGGACAACTGGCCATCATTTAAAATAATGTTATCTCACTCTCTGTGTTGCTTTGAATATTTTATTTTTGTGGCCACGTTGTAATGATGCTGAGATGGTAATTACGGAGGAGAGTTTTTGGCAGAGGTGTTTATTCGCAACCTATAATATACCCATGGAATTGACACCGGCTTTGTTTATAAGCAACTTATCGCCAAAAAGCCGACACTCAGGGAAATTGACTGTTCTGAACTTACGTAATTGTCATAAAACGCTTCTCCTTTGAAAATGTTCCAAATGGAGTAAACTGGGAAGTGAATCGGACTTTTAACTTTGAAATTTGGTGTATAATATGAGACAGGCCGCTTACCTCAATTCGCACCTTGGTACCGATGAACAACACGACATTGTTATGATCTTCAAATAATATTGGATGTATCGGATGAATAGACCGGAAGGTTAATGACTAAATTGATGACTTCTGCGAAGTACAACTCTACTCACCTGAGACATCGCTGACCAGGGACTCATTCGGTGCATTCCCCGTATGGGTGTGGGGAATACCCTGAACTGATACGGATAAGGAGAGCGAGTCCAAGAATGGAACACACCCAAACCACTTATCCCGAGCCGGTTCCTTCAACAATCTGACAAGGCTGTCGACACATCTGCAGCAAAAATTATCCGAGCCCTAGAAGGAAACCTGTGTCCGGTCGAGAAGAGTCTCAGGCGCAATGACTATTGCAACGACTTTATGGTGATACCCTAGTGCTATTATAAGTGATCCTCAATGGAGAATGACAAATTCAAAATCAATAACGACCTTGCCGCGGTTGGGAGCCAGGGCTAGAGTAGAGCACAGAGTTAAAGAAATGGGAGGGCGCACGTTTGTTTATTTCTGTGCCTCCCTCTGTCCCCGTCTTAAAAGCACCACCCGCCAGAATATGTAATTCCACCACATCCAAGAAGCAGCCCACTTAAGATAAATATGTGTTTGTGGAAAAACAATGCGAAGTAGACAAAAAAATTGGCGTTCCCTATACTGTATATGGCGGCACAAGGACGTTTGTTCTTTTGGAAGACGCATATGAGCAGAAGTAGACTGGTCATGATCACGGTTAAAGTAATATGAGCCGACAAAAAAAATAACCATGTTGTGATGTCCACATGAACAAAAATTAGTTCCTGCTACGTGTATATATATATATATATATATATATATATATATTATATATACATAGCAGGAAGTAATTTTTGTTGTTCATGTGGACATCACAACATTGTTCTTATTTCGTCGGCTCGTATTACCTTAACTGTGCAGATTGGTCATGATCACAGTTAAGGTAATATGAGCCGACAAAAAAAAGAACAATGTTGCGATGTCCACTTGAACATCACAACATTGTTATTTTTTTTGTCGGGTCATATTATCTTAAATATGATCATGCCTAGTCTACTTGTGCTCATCTACGTCTTCCAAAAGAACAAGTCCACGTGAACAACGAAAATTAGTTCCTGCTAGGTATATATATATATATATATATATATATATATATATATATATATATATATATATATATATATATATGCTTCACAGAAATATTACCTTGAGGAGCTACGTGGTCGGCGTTACATACTTCACGCCGTCACTCGAAGGAGTGTATATTAAAATCAACGAAATGATGGGAGGCGGCTAGTCTAGCATAGTTCACAAAGCAACGCCTGTATCGTAATCGGAAGGTAGGAAGGAAGGAAGCAAGAGAAAGGCAGAAGGCAGAGAGGTTAACCAGAATAACGTCCGGTTGGCTGTCCTACACCGGGGGCATGGGTAAAGGGAACACGAAGATGACAGGGAGAGAGAGCAGGGAAGAAAAGAAGGGAAATTAGCGGTTAGTTCGCTGACGCGTGTGTAAGTGCACTAATAGTCACAGACGTTGACACAAGCCCGTCGTCCTCAAGAAGCACAAAAGTGCCTTCACCGCTTCGTGGGCCGACGAGCGATGGAGGCGATGTTCCAGCAGCACATGCACGGAAAGCGTCCGATTGTCCAGTTTTTTTAGCGCGTTAGCAAGTTCTTGTCTTTCTGGGGCATATCGTGGACAGTGGCACAGCAGGTGGGCAATAGTTTCGTCGGTGCCGCAGACCTCGCATGCTGCACTGTCGGTCACTCCAATTATTGTAGAGTGTGCCCTTGTGAAGGCAACTCTTAACCAAAGCCGACAGAGAAGCGAAGCTTCACGTCGAGGAAGTCCGAATGGAGGTCGGAGTTGCAGTGAGGGGTTTAATTGATGCAGTCGTGTTAATCGTAAGTTTGGCGAGTTCCACTCGGTCAGTGAGAAACCGCGTGCCAGGTGTCGAAGCTGCCTTGCGGCGTCTGTCCTTGAAAGTGGAATTGGAACGCTGGGCTCTTCTTGGTGTGATGTGCGATCAGCATTATCTGCGGTATTATTGCCTCTGATTTCACAATGACAAGGTACCCATTGAAAGACAGCCTCGTGGCCTTTTTGTTGGACGTGATGGTGAAGGTTCACAGTTTCGTATGTCAACTGTTCATGACAGCCTCGTCGGAGAACTGACTGCATGCACTGTAATGCCGCTTCTGAGTCTGAAAACACAGCCCATTTTCTAGGTCTTTAAGAATCAATGAATTCGAGTGCACGACGCAGAGCCGTTAGTTCTGCTGCCGTTGAGGTCGTGACATGCGATGTCTTGAACAGCAGTGTCCTCGCGTTGGTATAACCACCGCACCACCAAAACTGGACGACGTAGTAATTCCATCAGTACAGATGTGCACGTGGTTGCTCTACTTTTCATGCAAGAGGAGTAAGTTCAGTTGTTTTAGAGCAGGGGCCGGTACATCTGAATTCTTCTGTAGTCCAGAAATCGTTATATGTAGTTGTGGACGGCTCAAACGCCACGGAGGAAGCACTGGCTTGGCCGCAAGTGCGTACCCTGAAGTAAACGATGCACGATGTGCACTCAGAGTAGCGCTAAATGTCGAGCAGGACCTTTCAGCAGTGAGGCTCGCCAGGTGGTGGGAAGGGGTCCTAGCATAGTATCTGAGATGCGTACGCATTGTCTCAATGGTAATGTGCGTCGTGATTGGGTAATCCTGGGCAATGGCAATGGTTTCCGCCGTTGACGCACTGCGTGGTAAGCCAAGACATATCTTAAGGGCTTGGGCGTGAATGCTCTGAATCGTACGGAGGTTAGTCTTGCAGGTATCTTAATCGGAAAGTTATATACAAGGGTTAAGCCAACTTGTGCTAAACACTACAAAAGCAACTGCGCCCTATACGCGAACGCAAGTGACGCAGCCGGTGTACGTTTCCACGAAAACAAATAGATTACAACACTCTACACCTTCTGCGTTCGACGATTTGCCTTTATGTTTGTATCTGAAAAGCTTTTATATACTTATATCTTAAATATGCAGTTAAGTTCCCTGCAAAAAAAAAAAAACTATTCTTAGCTGTTGATACGACACTGCACCATACTAAGTTCGTGCCATTCGCGGAGCTCTCACTTGAGTTGCTATGTACAATAGCGGCTCCGCTCGCTTTACTTCTACTGCATCATTATCATGCACTGCTCACAAACAGCTGATCTTAGTGTCTTACAGGGGTAGCAGCGCGCACAGACAGTGACCGAGTGAAGAAACAACATGAGACAGCGCTAATGTTGTGTCCTGTTGCTTCTTCACTCAGTCCCCGCCTGTGTGCGCTGTTACCCGTGTAATATGCTTTACCAACAAGCCTATCAAGCTATCCTTGTGATCTTAGTGATTACGTAGGCGGTGCGTCGTACAGACCACTAGTGAAGCGTGAAAAGGAAATAAAGTGGAAATAAATTTTTACATCATCCCGTTCGTGCAGTTTCAAATATTTGGTGACATTTAACTGAAACACCCTGTAGAAGTCTCTGTATACGTGCCACTGACCATGGCACAGCAACAATAGACAGGAGGAGGGTACGAGGAGAAACGTCCCTTTGATAAAGGGGAGTTTGCAAGGAATCCCATCTGCAGACATTAGGCAAACTGTATCTTCATCACGTATCGCACCGCATTAGAAATTTAGGCAGCATGTTACACTCCTGTAACGTGCAAAGGAAAAATCCTGCCACACGTGGTAATTCATTAAGCTATGCGATCGGAGGGGTCAGACTTCTTGCAAGACATAACGAGCCGCAGTGTGAAGTAAACGTAAGGCGCTGTAGGTCGACATCCTCAACGACACATGCGAGCACCTGATGCACTACCTAAAAGTTATTTTGTTCTTTCTTTCGTTCTCTCTTTCTTTCCGTCTTTCGTTCTTTCTTTCTTCTTTTATTTCTTTCTTTCGTTCGTTGTTTTTTGTTCTTTCGTTCGTTTTTTTTTCTTTCTTTCGTTCCTTCTTTCGTGCTTTCTTTCTTTCCTTCGTTCTTTCTTTCCTTTCTTCATTCATATTCAGCCATTGCATATTTGCTTGCTTACGGGGGTATGAGCCATTGCTGATGACGATAGTTTTTGTACCATACGAGGGGACGACGGTTTTTTTTTTTTTTTTTTTTGAGGGGGGGTATGAGCCATTGCCATGGGCCGCTTAAGGCATTCGCCTTAAAAAAAGACGGGCAGGTGTGGTGTAGGGCTTTTGTTTGTGTTGTGACCCAAACATTCTGGAACGATTTGGTGGAAAGAAAGACGTGTGCAGTAAGCAGACGTCTGCAGACGCCTGCTTTATACGGAAACTCACGGCGGCGACGACGGCGACGACGGCGACGGTAGAAATGCACCTGGAGTGTCCATGCAATTGCTAAGAGTCGTTCGACAACTTTCGCTTCTGCGGCAAATAATTGTTGAGAATCCCCGTGCAGGTGGTAGGGTGCCACTGATGGCATCTTGGAACCTAATTCTGCACGTACAATAAACATGAACAGCTTCCGTAAAGACACGCTTCACTTTCGCGTACTACCGATTCCTATGAAAGAAGCATCAACTTTATTTTTCCTTTTTTTACACGATCAAACGTGCCGATTACTTCGAGAGTTGTTCCGTCAATAAAACGGGACTTTTTTTTTACTACATCACTATTTTGTTGTTTATGTATTTCTGTTTTGTGCTGCTAGCTCTACTTAGCGACTGCATGTCGAAACTTGGTGTGAGGAAGCTTTCCAAGCGGATCCGACACACCTGTTGTATGTTGTAGACAGTCAAGTGTCTGGTCTTATCAAAAGAGAATCTTCTGCATGCGTATATTTGAGCTCAGTTTCTCAGTAAATGAAACTCCTGATAAACGGAACTTGTTTTCTGGTCGCTTGAGGTTACGTGTAACGAGAGTCCTCTGTACTTTCAAACCTCTCTTTGATGGTCATTCAACAGAAGGGCTGCAATATTTATTGTGTCTAATGTGGTGTCAACTGTGACCTATATTAATAAACAAATTGAGGGGTACTGCGGGCTGCCACCAGGAGTTCCTAGTACTACTAATACCTAGCAAATGTTTTAGTAACTATCGGGCTTAAACGAAAAACTCATAAAGAAAACATATATATAGAGAAAAATGTATTTACGAAAACGCAGAGAGATTGGTCTGAGCAAGAATAAATAAAACTGCGTGATAGAAAAGCTTAATGATTGATATCTTTGCTGCAATGTGCGACACACGTAGGCATTGAAAGGGGCGTGGGGTAAACGATGCCCAGTGAATAGACAGTTTTAGCAGAGCGTTCATGATCCGCTCCGCTCAGAACGGCGTATCCTAACGATTTGTGCACAGCTGCTCAGTGGAACGCTAGCGCGAACAATAATGCGCATGCTCAGAATGCTCATATCGGCAGCGGGACGAAGAACGCTGCCCACGCTCCGCTACAAAGCCGTTTTAACGGAGCGTTAATGTGCGTCTACTGCTTGCTTTGCCGTTTTACAGCCACGACGAGAGCGCGTGGCCAGCGTCTCTGAAGACGCGCTCGTCAAATGAGCGAAATCAACGCAGTTCATGCAGCCAGCGGAGTGCGTGAAGCGTCAGCGGAGCGTAGCGGAGCGGAAGCAATGCTCTGCTATAACTGTCTAATATTTCTTGTCTGTTGTTCATAACGGATCATGTGAAGAACAATACGCGGCTACTTCTCGTTTCGCCATAAAGAATGTGGCTACCACGGCGGGAACGACTATTCGAACTCTTCTAACTTAGCGTAAGCCTTATGGTTAACCGCTGTAAAGAAAATGAGCGCAGTAGCTGAATATCAGCGACTTGCGCTGTCAGTTTATTGGCATATTTTAGGAAATAAAAAAATAGAACTATTTAGGAGCAACATGAAAAGTTGAGATTGCAATTACAGTGCTCATTGAAATGATTAGTGCCTACTGTGTGAGGCATGGACCGGCCGCCTCTTTTGTATTAATGCCACGAAAGAAAGAATATCGGAAATCACGGACGCGATTAGCATTGGGCCTCGGAAAAGTAGTATAGGAAGCTAAGCGAAGAGGTCACCACGGACGCCAACAGAAAACTATCATCAATGTTGACATGCTTGTGATAGTGCGGCTTGGCGCTTCAGAAATGACTTTGTTTATCTTGGAAGTGGCCCGGTCTTGTAATGTGGCAGCAGTTTATGAGGAGTCCGGATGACATTGAGACCTAGAATAATATTGGCAATATCGCTGTGATCCCCACTGATGTATGAAATAGGATGGTTAGTGGGTGCGCCCGCAGGGAGTCGTAAAAAAATCCTAATAAAAATTCTTATGACAGGAGGCAATACTATCTGCAAAAGCATTCTACAAAATAAATAAAGTCTAGCGTTGAACAATTCACAGGCACCTGAGTGAGTGTCCTTGGCTTTTCGAGTGGTCACTTTCAGTTTTTTTGTCTCCAGTTTAGTCCACTCAATGTCCTTCGCACACATTCTGGCCGAACCGTGTCGATCTTGTCACACGCACGGAGTCGTCGCAACACCAGTTCATCACACACTACCGTCCGCGTGAACATTTGGTAAAGGTCAAGTTACGTCGGCCTCGTGATTTCTGGCTCAGCCGGAGTGCTCTGGCTGATGGCACAGACGCAAGAAGTGGTCACGTGTATCGTGCTCATCGATAGACTCGGAGAAGTCTCGTTGACGTAGAACACTCGCAGGCTTTCCCTCACTTCTACGCATCGGAAGTCGCCTCCGTCGCGGCAGAAACTATTCGGGCAATGGCACGTGACAGTCGGTACCACAGCGGGTATTCTCCTGGGGTCGTAGTCAAGACGTCTTTCGAACGGGCAAGTTGCTCTCCCTCCCACGTGCTCGGCTGTCGGCTCGGGCTCGCACGACTTCTCGAAGCGTTCAATGGCCGCCGTACGGGACAGGGGCACGGAGATCAGAACCAAGCAGATCACGATACTGACGTCCACAAGGCTTCGAGGCACGGACAAAGGCATTTTACTTGCCATGGATGTCTTCTTCGCAGTCTTCTTGGTGTCCAGCACTTCCCGAAATGTCGTGGTGTCGACTGCCGACTTTCGCTTTATTCAACCGCGGCAGGTGCCCACAACGGTTCTGTAATACTGCGGAATGATTCGTAGGCACTCAGGATATAGATGATCGCTTAGGTTCGGGATGGAAATGAGCCCGCAGGCAAAATGCAAGCCCCGTCTACTTCCGCCGACAGGTAAGGCTGCAGTTATGCTGAAGGCTGTGAAGTGCTTGCTTATATACGCAAGAAAGAGATCTAGTCGTTGAAGGGGGGAAACAAATAGTTGCTCGAAAGGTTATACGCTACCTGACCTCTTTACGGTTCTTGTGGGGAACACGCGGTATAGACGGGGTTTTCCTGCTAATTGACTTGCGGGTGAGAACCTCGTCCTTGAAGCGATACCGAAGCTGTATCGCTTCCAAGCGAAGAGATAGCGACAAGAACATAAGACATTTGAGTCGGTGGAGGCCGATTGATGCTTGACACTGAATTATTTACAGGAATGAGCGTTACTGCGAAATCCCACTACTGTGAGTACCAAGAGTTGAGCAAGCCTCTAGCATGTTCACTTGCCTTTGGTGCAGCAGTGCACTTTTCATAGACACCAACGGCGGCGTTCGGCTCATTTGTGCCGCTACTCGCTTGATTTTCAATGTTTTTTTTTTTTGCACAGTAGACCAACCATGTGGATATCCAGAATTATATTACATGCACAGTGAACGACTGACATTATGACGTGTACTAAAGCTATTTGTATGTGATATGTGCACAATAATTTTATTTTTATTTATTCGAAAAGGGCATGCGTAATTATGATGGCTCATGGTTTTTGACACATTGACATTTCTTGTTTTCATGACGACACAACTTTTGAAAGCTATCATACGTCGGCACATGTATTGAAATCAATAAAAAGCTGAAGGCCAAATGAAAATGCCTGTGTGATTTAACGATATATATGTTCTAAAAACTATATGGACTCAACCACAGGCAAATGAAAATACAACACTCGCTACACATGTGGCCTTGAGGTAAAACATGTAGCAACAAGAAAGATTATGTACAAAAACAACCATCGAATTTTATTACGACAATTGGCGTTTGCCCCACTCCAGGCTGGATCAAACAGAATAACTTCCTTCCAACTTCCATACTGTTACCTGATATGAGCATCAATAAATCGTTGGCGCGTCGGTAGGGTTCGGTGCTTTGAGGTGTTTATTTTCCCCGCAATTCAGCATAGATAATTAGTCGTCTTTGCTCAACCAGGAAATGTGCTTTTTTTTTATGCGCATTGTTATCAAGGATAAGCTTCACCGAATCTATGTTGTCTGATACATTTTCTTCGTGTTTGGAAATTCATAACATTTTTTTACAAATATCTTATAACAACTTTTGTTAGCGCTGAAACGTGCTGTAGAGCAGCAAATCATGGTCCTTGCTTCACACGTTGCATCTTGTGCTCAGAAGAACAACATTTTCGAGAAACTTTATTCGGCAGAAAGGCTAGAACTGTATAGGTGATGTGGCTGTGTAAGATTTATGAGAATGAATTTTACATTTTAACTCAAATAGAATACGCTTTATGCGGGTACGGGACTCAAACAAAACCACAAAAATATATAACAAGGTAAATACGTCCCCTTGATTTTGTGTGCTGCAAGCACCACAGGCGATTGAGGAACCGCAAACACGTGATGCTCGCTATCGTTGTGGTCACGATTTGCTGCGCAAAAATAAAACTAAGTTTCGGTACATTTCTTTCTTCTTTTTTTGCTTTAGACCGAATACACACATCCTACATATGGGATCAATCATTCGAATTTGCACAATTTCACCCGAGCGCCGAAATTTCAGTGCTTTAACAGCGTAAGCTGTTATGGGCTTTTTCCATTAGCCGTTTCGGGTGGTAAGCCGCCGCGCCGGTGTTCGTCGCAGCTATCGCCAGGAAGTATAAAAGAAATACACATTAACCGTCTGCTTCGAACCCGGGCTCTCTGCGCGGCACTCAGCTACTCTACCACTGGGCGACGCCAGCGCTTGTTAACTGGCAGCGGGAGCATGCCCTATACATGCATCCTAGCGCGCGAGGAGACCCGCGAGGAGAGATGCGCGCTGCGTAGCGTCGATACGTGCACACTTTGCATTGCAATTGCATATTATAACAAAGGTGGCCCACCGTGTAGCAGTTGCTCCAGAGAAGAAAAGACCCACGGAAGAAATCAGACCTATATATGTGGCTTTCTGAGACATTACCAATATGACTACGTAGACCGCAGCATTTTCTGGGATATTCTGGAAGAGGAATGCTTAGGCGACGACTATATACAGATTTGGAGGGAGATTTACCTAGAAAATACAGTTTGCGTTCAATGGGAACGACTGAGGAGCAAGGAGAAAGTTGACTTGAACAAGAGACTGAGACAGGGGTGCCCTCTATCCCCGCGGCTGTTTATAATGTACATAGTAAGGATGGAAAGGGCGCTAGAGGGAAGCAATATCGGGTTTATTCCCTCATGCAAACAGGCGGGCAAAATAGTAGAGCAGCACCTTCAAAATTTGTTTTATGCGGACGACATTGTGTTCCTAGCTAACAAATAAAGTGATAGGCAACGTCTGGCTAATATCTGTGGACAGGAAGGCGACAATTAAGGATTTAAATTTAGCGTTAAAAATCAAGTTTTGGGATATTCAGTGAAAAAAGTGAACATACAGTGTCAATACAGGGCCAGGAAATACCTGAGGTAAAGGAATACAAATACCTTAATATATGGATAAAGGATGAAAATAATGGACACACAGGAATAAACAATAACTGCAAAGGAGAGCAGAAATACGACCATAATGAAACACAGGGCGCTGTAGAGATACAATTAGGTACGAATTGCTCTGGGGTATGTGGAAAGGTGTAATGATTCCAGGACTTATATTTGCAAATGCGCTTGTTTGCTTGAAGCCAGGGGTATACAATCAGGACTAGATGGCAACCAAAGGTCTGTGGTACGCATCGTATTTTGCGCTCACGGGAAGACTACAAATGAAGCTGTGCAGGCTGAAATGGGCAGAACAAGGGTGTGAAGTGAGGGAAGCTCAGAGTAAAGTTGACGTTGTAGAATGACTGAGGAATATGGAAGAAATAAATGGGTTGCGAGAGGCGTTCAGATATTTGTACAGGAAAAGCATTTATTCACAGTGGACGAAAATAACTGGGAAGCTTACCAGCAAGTATGCAACCAGTTGAGTAAATACATTTTATTATTGGTAATGTATGCAACTTCTTTTTTCCCCTTACATTGTAATGCATGTTCTGGAATTCGAACTACGTACATGAACATAATTTAGCATTCTGAGACTTCTAAGTAGGTTATATTGATTTAGTTTATATTCATTGCTTTATAAAACATTTTATTCGCATTTTTTCTACAAAAGGTTTATGCGAAGTGTTTTCTTTGTGCGTGGCGGTTTGGTTCACAAGCGAAATGATGCAGAGCCACCTACGCGGTTTGAACGATTTTATTTTGTCTGTAGATTTTGCGTACCAGTATATAGGGCATCAGGCTCCTTTGGATAATGTGAGCTACTGTGTAAACTACGTTGCGTTGTCACTGCCATGTCGCTATTGGCAGTGACGCTGTCAATGCTTTCGACTAACATCATTATCATGAGCGCATCCTACATTGTGGGTATGCGCCTTGTCTGAGACTTATGGTCCCTGTCTTCATGTGCACCTCCTTCATGCCACAGATGTTATTTTCACGAGTATGGTAACGAACAATTGCGCGACATCGCCATCTTGTCAGGAAGAATTTCCATGCGATGCACATAATGTTACCATCTCTGCTACAGTGCAGCTGGTTATGGCCTCCGAACTACCTGCACAGCTGCCGCCGCTCTCAGAGTCAGTGTGCGGCGCCAAACCTCGCACCAAATGCCTGGCACTGTTTTTGCGTGCTAGCTTCGAGGTTAGCGCAATCAACTCCCAAATGTAAATTGCTTGAATGGCATGGGCTGAAGTGCCAGTGGAGGTGGTCGTGGATAACCTTTACTTTTCTTCACACTGAGGCGATGACCCTATGAGGGAGGATGAGGTGGCCTGACGACAAGAAGAATCATCGCTGTGTGTCGTCGACAACAGGAACAGACACCGTCCGCGTAACAGAATGGACCGATGCACAGGATGGACGGGACAGGCAGGACAAACGGGACAGGTAGGACCGACGGACAAGGCAAGCCCAGTTAGGAGAACTTAACTGCTGTCACAATAAAAAAAATGGTGTGGTTTAGCTTTGGTTAACCCTGATTGATAACGAAAGCTTCACTGCCCTGGCTAGGCAGGCCCATTGTCGAGCTGTGGCCGAGGTGTGGTTTCGCAATGACGCACAGACATGTTTGCAATGAATACAGTGTTTATTCATCATTTTCCATGCCTATGAAAACACTGCGGTGATTAGTCAAGTAGTGAGACTTGGTTGCAACTCGCAGCCGGGCCTAACTCCACTCGGGCAACGGCGGCACTGTCTCCTTTTAGGACTCCGTAAAGGCCTAAACATAGTTCGACGTAGCGTGAACGCGTGCACACGTTATGTGTGGGCGTATTATGGCGAGAACAGCGGCTATAGTTCGACCGATGGTTGGACGTACTGGCGTCGCCAACATAAGCGGACGCGCGGCCAATGCGCTCCGACTCGCCCGGCGTCTACGTAACCGGATGCGCGGCCAATTCGCTCCGACGCGCCCGGCGTCTGATGACGCTCGCACACACGCGCGCGCAGACACACACAAACACACACAAACACACACACACACACACACACACAAACACACACACATACACAAACACACACACACACACACACACACAAACACACACACCGATAACGTCGGACTAAAAAAGTTGTCGCAGTTTCACCTGAAAGGCGAAGCATCAATTGCGATAGCAAACTTGTAGAGAGCTATATGGAGTAATGATATTAGCTTTATCAGCTGTATAAACTTGGACATGCAGCAGCACC
Organism: Dermacentor silvarum; assembly: GCF_013339745.2. NCBI lineage: Eukaryota > Metazoa > Arthropoda > Arachnida > Ixodida > Ixodidae > Dermacentor > Dermacentor silvarum. The sequence continues at coordinate 74,626,779 of NC_051163.1, forward strand.
GGCAACACGCAGAACTGTTGTCGACGCAATCGGCGTTTTGCCCGCGTTCGCTCAAAATGCGTGCGGCGTTGGTGACTGGTGCCGGAGCCTGTGATATAAATAGGCACTTGGTGCCGCAGCCAAACGTCGCCTCCCTTCCCTCCCCCCCTCTCCCCAACGGCCGGAAGAAGGCGCGTTTGCTCTACATATATGGTGATTGTAAAGGAGAAAAGAGACGCCTACTTTTGCAGCCCTTAAGCGAGCACGGCGCAGAACGCGCGTTTGTTCTGATGATAAGTGGTTCTTGAGGGAAAGGGAAAGGTTGGCGCTATCTTCTGCAGCCCTTGAGGGAGCACGGCTCAGCGCCATGCGTTGGTTCTACGCCGTGCGTTCACTCCGTGAAATCGTCGCCGCGCGCGGAACGCTGTATGTGCGAGTGAAATGGCGCGAGGGGCGCGTCTTTCACGGGGAGTGAACGCACCGCGTTTGTTCTCCGCCGTGCGTTCACTCCCCGTGAAAGACGCGCCCCTCGCGCCCTTTCACTCGCACATACAGCGTTCCGCGCGCGGCGACGATTTCATCTCCAAATGACGTCATACGGAACCTCACGGCGACGGCGACGGCGACGCCGACGGCAGAAATCTGCTTTTGAGTGTCCATATAATTGCTATCGCAATAATAGGCACTTGGTGCCGCAGCTAAACATCGCCTCCCTTCCCTCCCCCTCCCCCCCACGGCCTTTCGTGCGTCAGAAGAAGGCGCGTTTGCTCTACATATATGGTGATTGTAAAGGAGGAAAGAGACGCCTACTTCTGCAGCCCTTAAAGGAGCACAGCACAGAACGCGCGTTTGTTCTCCGCCGTGCGTTCACTCCCCGTGAAAGCGCGCGTCCCTCGTCCTCTTTCACTCGCACATACAGCGTTCGGCGGCGCGCGGCGACGATTTCATCTCCATTGACGTCATACGGAACCTCACGGCGACGGCGACGGCGACGGCGACGGCAACGGCGACGCCGACGGCAGAAATCTGCCTTTGAGTGTCCATATAATTGCTATCGCAATAAAACGCGCCTTAATGCTCTCTTGTTGTTTGACCTCTAGCTCTCAGGGTGAAAACAGTTGAGTCGCAGACGGCTGCCCGAGGTAGCGTAATGAAGCTTTCGCTTCACAAAATATAGCTTGTTGGCAGCTTTTCCAGGAAACACTTGCTTCGCATATAGCTAGCGAACAGCACTGCGAGGACACTACAGAAGAAGGGTGAAAGTAGCAGCTAGGCGTGTTGCTATGGTGTCGAGCGAGCAATTTCATTCTGCCCGTCTGTTAAGCAAGGTGGCGGATATGGTACTTTGCTGCTTTTCGATAGATGGCAATTAATATTGTTAATATATGTTTCCACTATTGCTGCCGCAAGCACACGCTTCTACGTGAAATACATGCGTTCGTAGAGACAGGGGACCACTGGATTAGACAGTAATTTGTAGTTGCTTTTTGAGAGGGTTCGTTCAAAAAATTGCGAGCAGTTGGACAGTATTAATGATCATATGGGTGATGATCCTTCAGACGATCATAATCGACCGGCTTCCTATGAAGCATATCGACTTTATTGTGAATGTCCAATTCTCAATCAATCCACCCCAAAAGATTTCTTATTTCCATTTTCGAATGCTTTGAACGTTTTCATTTTTTAAGAGGCGTCCGGATGTAGCCATGCTAACTTAAACATATAATAAAAGCACTATGGATAAACCATGCTCTGCCTCATCACGCATTTGGAAGGTGACAAAAGCAATGTATCGGTCGCGAAACGAAGCAGGATTTAGCATTGCAAATTACGTATTTTGACGATGGTATGCTTCAGAGAGAGATACTGTTGGATGTGCTAGCAAATTACAGCAAGATTTGCATAAAACATCACAGCGAATGAAATTACGAAAATGCGGGTGCTGTCCGCACATATTATCGAATGCTTAGGTTGAAAAAAACAACTTCGCATAACTGGAAATGCCCTAACACCCACATATTCAAAGCACGGTTGTAAGCGAGTCAACGAGAATGAAAAAGAAAAGGAGATACTTCTATGGGAATGGTTATGCAAAGGAGCAAATTTCTGATATCAGAAACAGACGTTGGGTAGAAGATATCTGTTTCCTATGAAGCATGCTGTAACGTCCTCTTGCATCACCGAGCAATCCCTCAAAACGACTTTCTTATGAGCTATGGCCCTCGCAAATGTAGCCCTTGATAAGTTTGTGGTTTTTAAACCAATATAAGGCCAACCATTACAGTCATACAAATAGAATTCCTTATGCATAAAAATACACAGCATGAAATTTGGCAGCAAAGAAGACGAATCTGTTGGCAACGAAGATGTAGAACCTGTATCGAAGTATCGACGTCGGTAATGCCGCGAGTACAAGGCCGTGCGAATGTAATGGAGTCCGTAGGAGGTAAACAAGAAGTGGAAGGCAGAGAAGTTAACCAGAATAAATGTCCGGTTGGCTGCTCTGCACAGGGCGATAGGTTAAGGGCAGAAAAGATTAGAAAACAACAGAATAATAAAAAAAGGAACGCTTCAGTTCGCACATCCTATAGTTTTTCAGTAGTTCGTGCCGACGTCGGCTGGGACCAGGGTCCAAGAATTCTGGATTCTGGAACGGGATGGCTGTCAATCTTGTCGATCGTGGTGCTGAGGACTTTTCTTTGTGCGCTAAAATGACGGCAATCACACAGAAGGTGCGCTGTCGCTTCTTTGCACCCGCAAGCTTCACAATCTGGACTTGCTGCCATTTCTAAGGATAAGGTAGGAGTCCACATTGGTAAAAGCTATACTCCAAGCCATAGGCGACAAATGAGAGTTACCTCTGAACGTGGTAAGACATGTGGAAGGCGGAGCTTCAAATCAGGATCCAGGAAACAAACGAGCTGGATTTTAGAGCCTGCCGAATTTCACTGGGTCAACGTGAGCTCGCGAGCAAGCGCAAGGAGCTTTCCCGCGGTGTCTGTTCTGGACATAGGGATAACGATGCAATCGGCACTGGTGTGTGAAGATCGGGCGGTTGCATCCGCTTGCTCATTTCCAAGGATACCACAATGACTTGGCAACCATTGAAACACGATGTCATGTCCTTTGTCAACTGCCCGATCGTAAATTTTTCGTGCGTCCGCGACATGTCATTTGTGGGGTCCACGGCTTAATGCAAAGAGCAAACTCTGAAGGGTGGCTTTGGAATCGCAGAAGATGGACCATTTGTGGGACGTTTCCTGATCTACCAACTGACCGCCTTCTGTGACCGCCTTTTGCAGCTCAGCTGCACGCTGAGCTGCAAGTTTGACAACTGTCATTGATGTCAGGTGCGATGTCCTCAATTTTATCACTGTAGATTTCACTGGGACAAATACTGCAGCTGCTGAACTTGAGCGCATGACCGACCCATCGGTCTAAAATGTAAACGGTCACTGCGGACCTCATGGGGTAGCTAGCAATAATGCTGCCTGCTTCAATAATGCCGACGGCATTTGTGCCTTCTTCTTGATGCCTGGAATGGTAAGGCATACTCGAGGTGAATGCAGAGACCACAGGGGCAACGAAGGCCGTGCTGCTGGGAAGTAATTCGATGGTAGCGATGCTCCGTCAGGGGGGGGGGGGGGGGGGGGGGGGAGGGGTAGCCAGGAGATGACTAAAACTCGTATGCGGCCTAGTTGTTTGCAGGCAAACAAGGTGGTAAAAGGGTATCCTTGCAACATGTCGCATGTGCACAATTAGAGCGTCGACCGCAATGTACGTTGCTATGGGTGGTCACACGCTACGGTGATTGTGGCTGCTGTGGATGCAGACTTAGGGAGGCCGAGGCACGTCCGAAGAACTTGGGCTTGTATATTCTGTAGTGTGCGAAGATTCATTTTGCTAGTGTTACCCAGCATGGGCAGGCTGTATCTTAGGAAGACCATACGTAATGCATATAGTACAGCTGTATCATAGATTGCACAGGTGCAATATAGATAGATTGTAATATATGAAATATGCGACGTCCAAGATGATGATTAGTACAAGGAAACGGTGCTTTGTTTCGTAAGCAATTACTTGTCCACTTATGCGTATAACATATGGAGCCATTGTTTTCCGTGATAATGCGACTAATCGGCACTTTTCTAAGGATAGTTCTGGGCTTTTGATATTCAGGTAAGACGACGTTTATGTGACCGCCTTCTGCACCTTCGCTCGTATCTGCGGACGTGTCACGCCGGACGCCTTGATTCAGATATCATCTGCATAATGGATATCTGGACCATCCAACAAGGCCTAACAGTGCTACATTGAAGAGCGTGGGGTTTAACACTCCGCCTTGCGGTACACCTTTGGTGGCTAGATGGTGGGATGTCATTCCATACTGTGGAAGCAAGAAGGATATATCCTCCAAATTCCTATGGATGCAGCGCAGTGCACTGCCACCGCATCGGTCTAGCATCGAGGATTGTTTGGTGTGCTACATTGTGACATGCGCCTTTGACATCAAAAAACATCGCCATCGTTAATCGTTTCATGCTCTTTTGATGCTGCATAAATGTGACCGACCGCACTGGAAGCCCACCATTGCATTCGAATATACCTCATTATGTTCTAAGTGCCATTCAAGGTGCGTCAACACCATCCTTTCCATTAGCCTAGCAACGCAACTGGCAAGAGCGATGAGACCGTACGATACCAAGTCTAATGGAGATTTAGAACTCCAAAGTAAAGATACTAGGCGGCTGACCTTCCCCTCACAAGGAATCAATCCTTGGCGCCAGGATTCGCTGTATCGCTCCAAAAGTTCACTGCGGGCTTTTTGGCCAAGGTTTCCAAGTGCCTTGTAGTGACACCGTGAGGCCCAGGCGATGATGACTTCCTACAAGTCGCCAGTGCAGCTACTAGCTTCTCCGTAGAGAACATGAGAACCATTCGACAATCCTAGGATGCCGCATTTCAAAATTCCAAATTTATGGTATGTAATAGGCAAAAACACTAAAGTTCGTAACTATATTACGTAAATTATATGCTTATCCATGCCGTATATGCGGGTTATATGGCTACTGAAGAAGGGGCCGTACATTAAGTGTTGTATATTTGAAAGATATACCGGACGTCTACAGGATTTATCCTTAAGCCATTGTACAAGAAACACTGGCTGCTTAAAGCCAATCAGATTGATAATTTCAAGCTCTTAGAAAGAACACAAGAATACAATGGTCACGTTACGTTCATTTATAGCAAAACCGAAAAGTATTTTTGTAGAAGGCCAGCTCACAGTGCACCATGGACAAGAATATGGTTTGGAACAGAACATTCATATTAGCACGTGCCATCTCCTTTAGATTCCGTGGACCAGCTGATGGATTGCAACACGAGAATATCAGAGAGTGCGGTCAAACATTTGCTAATTCAATATAGCATTGGTTACAATTGATTTCATCTTTGTTGTGTAGATGCTTTGGGTACTGTATTTTTTCTTTTTGTTTTAGAATATATTTGTTATTGTTTGCTCTTTGTACGTGCATCATAACAATCAAGTGACCATGTGTTGTCTATTTCAGTCTCACACATAGCAAACAGTACATGACTGACACCTTCTTTTTTAATGTAAACACAAAGCACGTACCTCTGCTTGACACTTAGCCTGAAGAAGAGAGAGATAGAGAGATTGTCACTTACGTTGCTTTGTTTGCCTTTGCATTCACATATTAGTGCACGTTTGAAATTCCTTACAGGATGCTTTGTTTTTTGTTCTTATTCAAGCGAAGCTTGTTATAAGGCACGTATTTCAGTGGCGTCCATGTACGCACGAAACTAATCTCATCAGCATTGGCTCGAACGTCGTCGTCTTCTTCTGCAGCTAGCTCGTCGGCGCCCTTCGGTTTGCGCTCGGGCCACTGCTCCCGCGTTCGTCGTCGTCGTCGTTTGCATCCACAGCTGGCTGCGTCGCCGCTAATCATTCCAGCGTAGAATTTTACTTCTCTTCGGTCGTCGTATTGGGAGGCCGCGCTTACGGGGGTATGAGCCTCAATCAGAATGTCCTGAGGGGCTATTTGGTTCATCCTAATGACTGATTGCTAAATGCGCAAAATTTGGAAACAGGACACTAAACAAGCAGAAATACAGGGAAACAACGAGCGTAGACTACGAACTGGTTTATAGCCACGTTGGGCGTTACAAAACGCAGCGTCACAAAACAGCCGAATTGCGCAGGAGCATACATTTGGAAAGATAGTAGATACCCTTCCTCCTTCCTCACATAACTTTGTAATGCATCTCATTAGTCAAAAAGGACACTTAATCATTGAAAAGTGATACAGATGTATCACTTACACAGGCGTTACTTCTTCTATTATTAAAAAAACGTTTCTAAAATCCCTGGCCCATGCGTTCTTACTTCTTCCTAGTATCATGATAAGATGAAATAGCGCCTTGCAGGTGCAGGCAGTGCATTGAGTGGGTAAATTCTCTATTTCAATATGTTTTATAGTCAGCTGATGTTCGCGTTCGCGGTAGTTTACGCAGAGTCCCGTCTGCCCTACGTAGGATTTTCCACACTCTAGCAGGATCTCGTATAACACTCCCTCAGCGTACATAGGGCTTATCATGCACTTTTCCACAGCCGCTGGTGCGTTCATCGCGTGAAATACGCGAACACAACCGCGCAAGTTTTTGCGGTGCCGAAAACACCGTGCTTATGGCGTGGCGGTTCGCAACCTTCTTCAGGCTATGTGTAACCCTGTGTAGGTAAGGAACCACTTGCGGTTTCTTCTTTCCACGCAAGACGCCTGGCTCCTTTGCCGCTGATTTAGTGGGCGCGCTTTAAACTTCTGCAGGGGGGGGGTCTCGGCTGCCACTGCAAGCATCGACGGCGGGAAACCAGCTGACTTTAATATTTCAATGTGACCTAGGATGCTAGCTGGCCCGCATCTCGTGAGGACATGATAATGACACGTGTACCATAGAGTAACATACGCATTAGAAGAGTGGGCACTCCATCCTAAGAGCGGTGGAGCTACGCAGCTTCATGCCGCCCGCTAGAGGGCAATACAGCACTCCCTGTCTCCAAGGGAACGCGCGCACTAGTTATCTATTGGAGTAATTTTTCTAGTGCACTATACGTCTACTTGTCTATGTGGCTGTAGACCTGGCTTTCACTGGCTCGCAGTGCGGCTCTAAATCTGTCTTTATCTCTGCGATTGGACAGTTCAAAATCGTCGATCAGGTAGGGCCGCCATGACCATATAAGGTCAGCATGGTGTCGATGCCGGGATGGCGTGATCATGAACATGGTGTGATCAAGCAAGGCGACGCTATAAAAGATGTGCGATAACGTCTGTGTGGTCTTCGCTGGGTTCGTCTGCCTGAACTACTGTCTGCTTGGCTGCTGCTTGGTAAGAACGCCTTCATTACGTTCTTTTTTCCCTTCATTACTTCTTAGGTTATTTATTTATTTATTTATTTATTTATTTATTTATTTATTTATTTATTTATTTATTTATTAGTACCTCAAATACCCCTTTTGGGGTTTTACATGAGGGGTGGGCATACCTAGTAGGTTACATTTTCGATGGATGCGTTGAACGATGAATGACTGGATTGGTGCACCGCTTCATCAGGTAGATGATTAGAATCTTTCGCTTTCTGAACGACGAAAGAGTTAAGATGAGCGGCGGTGCGAGCTGGAGGAGGATAAACAGCCTTCGCATGGCTATGACGGGATGAAGTTCGATGCGCAGCTATGATATCAGTCTGGTGAGGCAACGAGTGATAAAACTTGTAAAAGAGACATAGCCTTGCTGTTTCGCGGGGGTGCTCGAGGGTTGGAAGGTTTAGAGATGACTTAAGTTTGCTGACGCTAGTGTGGTAAGAGCAGTCGGAGTGAATTAACCTTGCTGCGCGATTCTGTATGGGTTCTAGAGCTGTTGCCAGGATAGATCGGTATGGGTCCCACACTGAGCATGCGTATTCCAGTTTGGGTCGGACAAATGTTAAATATGCTAGTAGTTTTACTGAAGGAGGAATAAGACGAAGATTACGGCGCAGGTAACATAGACCACGATTGACATCATTGCTAATGTTGCAAATGTGTGCAGACCAACCGAGGTTACTGGACAGGTTAGCACCTAAGTACTTATAAGAAGTGACGGCACATATTTCAGCACCAGCGATAACGTATTTAGCTGAAATAGATGATTGGCGGCGGTGGAAAGTCAGTAGCGACGTTTTCTTGACGTTGAGAGACCTTAGCCAGTTATTGCACCATGTTTCACTGATGTTAAGGTCGGACTGGAGAGAACGAGAATGAGCGTCGTTAGTAATAGGACGATAGACTACGCAATCATCAGCAAACAAACGAATTTTCGAATAACAACCTCTCGGTAAGTCGTTAATGTATATCAAGAAGAGTAGTGGTCCTAGGACAGTGCCTTGCGGCACACCGGAGATAACGGGTGATAGATTAGACGACCATTGGTTAGCGAAGGTAGATGATTCCAGTATTTCTCACGTCAGCCGTAAGTTCACATTTTTCGCACTGTGTTGTTCGGCGCAGAGAGTTTTTTTGCGTTCTTCACTTCGCGCATGATGTTCGTCGATTGCTTCGCATTAAGTAAGAAAGAGCAACTTGACATGCTGCGCAGCACGTTTGCGAGAAAATCGTTTCTTGGTGCGAGAAAGTGAGTCGGCACACGCCGGTACACGTAGTCTGAATTCAATGCATGTATGTGTAATTGTATTAAAGAAGGCACTTATGCTTAGGATCGTTATTCGATGCGCTCGCAGTTTCTTGAAGCCTTTGTTACGAGCGCAATCAGAGAGAACTTGCGAATTGAGAAGAATTTTTGTAAGCTGTGGCTACGACGTATTCTGAATAAACACTCCTGCCTCAGTAGCACATGCATGGCACTGAAGGTTGCTTTTTTTTTTTAGCGGCGGCCATTGCACGTGACGCTTTTCGCGAAAGGGCGATATGCAGTGCGTAGGAGAAATTTTGTGCAAGGTAGGAGAGAAGACATAACCAACATTTTTTTTTCAGGTCATGCTGTCCGGAGTGAAGTACTACGGGAATTCCTGCTGTGTTGTGTGGTGCACTAACAACGGCAGGACAAGGAGAGAGCGTGGTTGGCTGACAATTGTAGTGTGCAGCCTGCATTCCTTGTTTGCTGTGCAGCCCGAAACTGCTACCTAATAACAAAGTTTAGGCTTCAAAAGACAAGCGTTGTTTTCCTCTTTAATGCTGATGCTGTCTTCTGCAGTTTTACTCTTTTGTGGTGATTTTCATAATATCACCTGTTTATTCCTATTGTGAAATTTATTCTCAACATATGGCAGCTGTATAGGCATGTCTTGCATTGAGCAGTGTACCCATGATTTTGTACTTGCATTCATCGAACGTTGCGACAAAAAAAAAAGTGTGCATATGCTTAGTGAGAATATGAATTCAAAATAAAGTTTCGACTCTTCCAACACCTGTCATGTTTATTTAAAATGTCTGAATAAACACACACTGGCATCGTGTGCTTGCTGCTCTGGCGGTGCAGTTTACACGCAGGTATACTTCATGCGCGCAAAGAACGCGTTAAAAAATCAAAATATAGCCTACGGGGCGAGCACTCGCGCGGAAGCGAACTTGGAGGCCCTGTAATTTTTCTAATGGCCAGAAAATAGCCTTTGAGATTAGTTTTCGTGCGGTCCCAATCTCTGAGTCAGTGTAGATTCTACACACCCACTGGGTGCGCTGCGAACCCGAATCGGCTAAAGTCCGGGAGTTGCGGTGACCGTGACAGCACTTATGTCAGCTTAGTGTGGTGCCGTATGAAAAAAAAATTATATGTATGATTTCCTAATGTATGCAGCCCATTTATGCAGCGAATGTATGCAGCGGCCGCGTTCAATGTAGTCCATCCCCATATGAATGCTGCAGCCCCATGAATTTACTAATTTTTTGTGTGTGTTCAGACGCCAGTGGCTGTGAAAGTAAGCGAGATTACGTAAGACACTACGTTCTCGTTGGAATTCAGTTATGCTGTGTGCATTCTCCTCCCCCTATTTCGCCACAGCTCGTCTCTGCTTCGTCAAAGACATGGTGGCTGGCGATTGAGGCTGCGCGGAGTTTTTGCGAACAACGGCTGCTTGATTATTGGCGGAAACTATCGTGTCAACAACAACGGCGTTCTACTTAGGCGGATAGTGCGTATGGCATGGCCGCGCGCACCCTATCTTGAAAGTGATCTACGATGCGGACCGAGTCTAGGCGTCTATAGGCGCAGCAAGGGCCGATGCCTTCGTGTGCGTTGTAGCACCCATACGCTTGCGCGTCAGCCACGTGCAAGATGTGAAACATCACTAACTTTTTTACGAAACACATTTACATTAGCAAGTTTATTGTGCTTGGCATTAGAATTAAGAGCTAGATTAACTTTTCAAACACTGAGCCGATTTTATCATTTGTTAATAAAATAACAGCGGTATTAGCGTAACTGCATCATTATCAACATGGGCGTCGTCATAAACAAGCATCTGCTCTTTTTTCGGTGAAAATATTTTGACTGCAATTTTTACATTTTGCGCTTGAGAACGCGCACGCTATTCTTACTTATGTCATTCGATGATTGCTTAAGAAAGTATTCTGCGCCCGTGTGTTCTTAGTATTCGTGGTTCGTGTAATCAGGGAAGCGCACTCGAGGACGGCAGAAAATTATGTGGTGTGATGAAATTAGGAAATTTGCAGACGCAAGTTCGAATTAGCTAGTGCAAGTCAGGGGTAATTGGAGATCGCTGGGAGGGGCCTTCGTCTAGCAGTGGACATAAAATTGGGCTGCTGCTGCTGCTGATGATGATGATGATCATGATTCGTATTTATATTTTGGTTGGTGCATGATATGTTACTGATGAGTGAAGATTATTTTGTGCATTCTTGGCATTTCTATTTCGGTTGGTGTAGGGCAAGTTGTTGGTTGACTAAATTTTATGGCATCATGCATCTGATAATTCTCCTTTCTTTTTTTCAGGCACCGTTGTAGTTTAACCTGTTTGTATGTTCCCGTGCACTTGCTCATGTGTACATGCCTGTATTCATATACCTGAGTTACTTTTTTTTTTTTTTGCTCCAGCTGCTTTGTTCCTCAGGACATAGTCGTTTGTCAAGCCAAATTGTGGCGTTTTGGCTTCGTCTCCACAATAATTCGGTGCGGATATAAAGATTTGATTTCCTTTTGACATGAAGACATTAGCTTAATTTATAGAGATGCATTTTTGGAGCCCCGAAAATTCAAGCACTGCTTCCTGTAGGGCGTTATTTCGTAGCGCTATAAGCTAAGGGCCCAGCAGTAAAATTTACTACTGTGAATAAACCAAATAGAGGAACCAATATAAAGGAAATCGATTGCACGTACATCGAACTTACTCGATGCACTTGGATAGAGCAAACGTGGTACTACGACTTCTATGTTGCTTTATGTAGAATGCTATCGGCGTACTACGTGGCCCATGAATAGCATTAGTGATGAGATAATCAAGCCGCTAAGCATGAAACATCTGAGTTCAGAACCACTCAGCAGTACGACAGGTGAAAAAAGAACTGTGGCAAGCCTGCATTTAGATCCGCAGAGAATGAAATGTGAAGCCGTCCCCATTTAGGGCTCTGTCACTGTTATGGCAGGCAAGGAAGCTTTGCCTGTAGAGGGCACAGTTATGGATCAATACAAGAAATCCTTCCTGATCCTGTAAATGGCCTTAGTTTTTTTTTTTTATTTATTTGCCAGCATAAAACAATTGAACGGCGTGTGCACGTTATTTGCGCCAATAAGAGCAGTGTATATGCCGCGTCGTAAGAAATGCACATCGTCACCATAGGTCTCCATCACCATCTCCGATCGATAGCTTCGACCAAGCATTAGTGCACATATGTTTTCTGTAATTAGATTACGTGGTTGGTGGGAAAGTTGAAGAAGAAAAATCCCGAGGGCACTATGCTTCCCATCTAATGACATTAGGGCAGAGGGGGAGAGATAGCATCCATTTGCCAGCCATTATGGATAAAAACAGAAACAGCACAGCAACATTACAAAGGGCAGTTACGCATTACCATTGTGTTGTGCACGCAGGCATGATAGAAGTTATGGCGTAGCCAGGCGTTTCGTTTCTTCTTTTGTTTTTGGTGGAGGAGAGGAGGGGGGCTTAGCTAGTTGAGCGGGAGCGGGGTGGAGAGAGGGGAGGGGGCTGGGAAGGCCTCATAGTAACGGGAATTTAGGTGTGGGAAGAGGGGGGGGGGGAAGGAGGCACTTGTTTGGTATGCGAACCCCTGGCTACGCCACTGGGGACAAGTGAATAATTATCGACGTTACCGCTCTCCTTCATCGTGGAAGACGGCGCTTGGAGGCGATAGTAGACGTGGTGTCTGTGCCGATTTCTCATAGCAACAACTTACTTTAAGAGCAAGAGCCTCTGTGCGCACAACTTTGTATTATGGAAGCGAGGCGAGATCCTAGTGATGTATACAAGGAAGTACAGAAAAAAAAAGGATCGGTTTCAGCTACCTGATCTCGCAGTGGTGTTGTCTTTATATGCATAATCGAAGAGACTTGTGGGGACTCCTCCACTCCTGTGACCATCTTATATGTATTAGACTGGACTATTGGTGCTGTTGCCCCTATTGGAAAGAATCTCTGTGCACTTGTATTCCGCTTGTCCTATCAAGTTTTTTGAAACTTTCCGCTTGCTTTTTCTTATCTAACGAATCTGAGATTTGAACGTGACAGCGTTAAGGGCCCCGTATCGCAGAAAATCCGTTGTAGGCGTCGGTGTCGGCGTCATTGGTAGAAATAATCGTCCCGAATCACATCATCATCCCGAACCACCCCGACCGGGCCGTCACGTTCGCGTGGCGTAGGCACTAGTGAACAAAAATTGAACTTCTCAAAGTAAAATCTGTCAGAAAAGTCGTAAAGTACGACTTAACCACAATCTACAGACGCGATAGCGTCGGATTGTAATTTGAATATATGAGAAAAAACAACCTGATAAGCAGCCAGGGATCTATGAATACTATCGCTTTCCACTCTTAAAGACGAAGCATTAGCGTCCTCCATTTTTTTTTATTTATCCGGCTGTGACGTCCCTTACCTTCCCATGCTTTACATATAAATAAGAGAGGCCAGTCAAGCAACCAAGACGTAGCTATGTCGCGATAAAAGTAACGGAGCGAAGACGCGTTCTGGCATGACAACGTGACGTCGAATTCTTTACAAAAGTGCGGTTCAAGACATGTTAAGTACCAGAATTTTTTTTCCATGCAACAAGCCGCCCGAGACAGCGCTCTTTAAGGGTCATGTTCACTTGTTTCAAATAAAAAAAACTTATATATCTTTAGTAGCCACGTCCCGCTCGTTTCTGCAAATATCGTTTTAAGCAACATGACATCATAAAGGTATCGCAGGTCGTATGTGCTATATACAGTTGCAAAATTATAGTATTTACTACGTGGCGACAACACCGGCGATATTGTTATTGAACTAGCGTAAGACGGAAACGTTTAGTTACGTTTCACTTTCGCGTTGACTGACGCGACAATTTCTTCTTTGTGTTTTACTATTTTCCTGTTATAACATATCTACGAAAAAATTATTATTCGCGGCCGTTGTTTCAACTGAGATGCAATATGTTTCGTACAATACACCTTAATCGATCCGCCGTGATTGCTTAGTGACATTGGCGTTGCACTGCTAAGCAGGAGATCGCGCGATCAAATCCTGGCCGTGGCGGGCGCATTTCAATTATGCCGAAATGCAAAAACCTTCGTGTACTGTGGGTGCATGTTACAGAAAGCCGAGGTGGTCAAAATTAATCTGTAGTCCTTCCTGTGGCGTGCCTCATAATCAGACCGTGCTCTTTTGCACACAACATCCCAGAAAATAAAAATATATTTTACCGTGATAACAAACGTAGATTCAGGGACGGGCATGTCAGCTCTAATGTCGAAACCTGCGTTATTCATTCTGTTATTGCACCTCCAGCTGATCTATGGCAAAATGAATCAGATTCAAAGTTTTACAGCGATACTACATGAATGGTAGGAGTCGTTTTAGGTTACTTTCTCTTCTGGTTGCGTTGGACGGCATGTCGTCGAAGGCTTCCTACACAGAAAAACAATACAAAGGAAGAATATACTCATCTCCGGGTGCGATTTCAACCTGATCTTCTGTTTGTGAATGAAGGGCTCTAACAACCGCAACACGGCAGTGACGGGATAACGTGAGCTTGTTGCGCAGGTCGATACAGGGGCGGCGAGGCAATTCGTCATGGAACAATGACCCTACTTCGCTGACTAGACAGCGAGATTTCAAGCACTCGCAACAGCAGAATTTGTTACTTGCGCAGAAAAGAAAAGGCTGCCTTCTCTGAAAAGTAATAAACCGGAAACATTACTCAGTGTACCTGTGCATGACCACGTCTGCTCGGTGTTTTATGGCCTCGCCACAAAAAAAGCTTATGACACAGGCTTGAAGTTCTTGTTGCATAGAAACATTTATTATAGGAGACATGAGCAACGCTCGGTTAGCACCATTATATTCGTTTCTTCGTCATCAGCTAGGATTCACGCATATTTCCTTATCTGCGTTACATAGTGAAAACGTAATTCTTCCTAGTGTAGTCTACCTCCCACGCGTTTTAGCGTTGTTTATTCCTGCATACAGCCAGAGATCGAAATGACCTGCTCGCCTTTAACGCCTTGATTTGAATATACAAAGGAAACACAAGTGCGTGGATTTTTTTTTTTGCAGTTCCACTGGCGGCGCAGTAGTGAACACGTCACACTCGATGATCGCAGACACTCGCTGTCGAAGCATTGGCCTGGGGAACTGCGGCAGCAGCAGCGAGCGAAGTGACCTCCGTGGTGTTTATCGCTTCCACGTTTCCTAAGTGCAATTATTGTAAGCCATCTATCAACTTATGCACAAAATCTCGTATCCTTCTTCCGTTTCGACTCCTCACGTAAAGTGCTAATTACGAGTACCTTGAAGTATCATAAATAACGAACCCAAATACATAAATAAAATTAGGATAGCAGTTGTCTTCCGAAGCGGATACCACGCCTGCCGGCTTGAGGAGAAGAAAAGGATAGCAAAGAAAGAACTGAGAGCAAGGTGCAACACCGGGCACGACAAAGACAGATAAAGGTTGCGAGAGACGAAAGTCTAGTCCTGTAGCACAAAAGGATTGCACGGTATTGTGGGTCTCGTGTCCATTAGAAGCGCGATCCCTTGGTGAATAAGAAGTCAGTCGGCGAATATTCCGAAAGCCCAACGAGCTGAATTTTTGTCACCAGTACGGAGTCAGGAATGCTGAAAGCTGGGCGTATCAAAAGCCCTGAAGCGTTTCCCTTCATTTTCCACAAACTTGGCGCCAAGGGCTCTCCGCACGTCTTTGCCGCAGCAAACTATCTCTCCAATAACTCATCCAGTGTATAAGTTGTGCAAAAAGCGTCCTTCGGCCTCGGAATATAGCGCGACCATAGGGGGGTGTGACATATCATTCCCTGGTGACACCTCAATCCCGATGTGAGCGCTTTACACAGTAGTGTTAAGTTTCGGGAGCTCATTCAATATGAACTAGGTATCGTCAGTAAAGCCTAGGTTACGGGCTGCAATCTCAAAATCAGCCTGCGTGGATTCCTGGAGAAACCTATAAACGTGCGGACCTCTGTGGATTAATTCAGTAGGCAGCATCAGAAGCTTCCGGCAGTAAATTTCCGAACTGTTACGACTCAGAGAGAAACACAAAGAGAAAGTAGGGAGGTTAACCAAGGACGTGCCCGGTTGGCTACCCTATATGCTTGGGAAGGGGGAAGGGGGAAGAATAGATAAGAAGGAGAGAGAAAAAAAACAATAAAGAGTCCGTCATTCACAGTGTCAGTCGCAGAGGAAGGCCCACTGTCACAAGCGCTCATAGAGTTCAGTCGCCTTCCAGAAGTGCAGAAAAGCTTTTGTGGTCTTTCGCATGCAAGAATGCATAGGCCATGGTCCCAGCATCTTTTCCTCTGAGAGCATTATATTATCTAATAGGCTGAGTTGAGCTTGTATAGCACGTCGTTGAGCGTCAAAGGATGGACAATGACACAGAAGGTTCTGTAGAGTCTCATCGCACCCGCACAAATTGCACGCCTCGCTGTTAGCCATTTCTAATAGGAATGAATAGGAATTTGTAAATGGCGACGCCCAACCACACTCGACACAGTAAAGTTGTTTCGCGACGGGAGAGTCCAGGTGGCAGGCGAAGTCGCAAGTTAGAGTCGTGAGAGTGAAAGCGTGAGTTGCTGAAACCCGGTAAATTCCATCGTAAAAGTGTGATACACAGGTTAGTATGCTGCTAAGCACTTGCCATTTTCTTTTTATTTGTGACGTAGCTGTTGTTCTTTTTTCGACGCAGTGTGTTCTGCGTAAGCTTGTGTATTAAGGAGTGCACGTTGAGCGTGTGTCAGAGTGACTTGCCATAGACTTTGTCATAGAGACGGACGAAATAAATTGCTACACTCTTCGAGGATTTCAAGGAAGAACTGAGATGGGAGCATCGCAATTTCAGAGATATTATCGAAAGAACGTGATAAAGGAAATCAGAGAAACGAAGATTAACCTAGCAATGATCAATTACAGTTACGAGTCAATTGAAGTGTTAGTTATGCGAGTGGAAAAAGAAAATCAGGGACTCAAAAGGAAAGTTCAAAACTTCAGGATGAGCGTGATGTCTCGCGTGGCCAAGTTAGGGAACAGGAGGTTAGGCTCGCCTCAAATCAACGGTATTCATTGAAGTAAAGGGCGTGCCGCAATTAAGCCCCTAATGAGAATATATTGGACTTGACAGAAAAGCTGAGTGCGCAGGCACTTAGCATGCCTCTTCAAAACTGTGATACTGAAACCTGTTACCGAGCGAAACAGCCGGTAATGTTATGGCTCCCAATATTGTTGTTCAGTCTGCAGCTAAACATGCAACGAAAGAGCGGCTGTCATTAGACAGTCTTGGCTTGCATACAAAAGTGCATGATTTAGTTAACGAACACTTGTGCTTCACAATGAAGAGATTTGTTGGGGCCGCAAGAGCGAAAAGGAAGTACTCTAATTGGAAGAATTCTCCGAACAAAAAATAAAGATAATATGTTGCGAAGTCTGAAGGGTCGGCCGTTGTTTCAAAAAATAGTTACGATGATTTGGTATAGCACTGTATGATTACACATCATCCTCATTTTGTGATGGCATGCTCCGGTTATCGGCTATTTGCCACGTAAATTAGCGACTTTGTGAAAGCTAAAACCTGTTTTCTGTCATTTTTTGTACCTGAATGTCCGTTCTTTAAAGAAAGCCTAAGTTTAGCCCGAAAGGCGAAGCATGGATTGCGATAGCAAATTAGTAGACAGCTAACCGAAGTATGGAGAATACCTTTATCGGCCATATAAACTTGGAAATATTCGTTTACGAACTAAATTCACAAGCCTAGTGTCAGCGTGCGCAGGCAAACATGAACACGTCACACTCGATGACCGCGGACACTCGCTGTCGAAACGCTGGCCTGGGGAACTGCGGGAGCAGCAGCGAGCGAAGTGACCTCCGTGGTGTTTATCGCTTCCACTCAAACTGAGCGACGAGAACCCCGCACGCACCAACCTATGAGCCGCCTGCAGATCGCTTTCAAGATAAGGCGCGCGCGACCGCACGCGGCCGCGAAAAGTACGCAGTTGGTGCCGGAGTAGAACGCCGCCCCTTCCCCCTCCCTCTTGCGGCCCCTCCCTCCCTGCTCGGCGTCGCGAAAAGCGCTGTTGCTGTCGGAGAACAACTCCACCGCTCCCGCCCCCCCCACTTCCTTTCCTCCTTCCCTTCCTCTCATCCCCTCACAGCCTTTCGCAAGACGGGAGACGGCACGTTTCCTGTCAGCTTCCCTCTCTTGACGCGCGAGATTGAGCCGCGATCGTCGGCTCCGCTCGCGCGCTTTCACTCGCACATATACAGCATACGGTGCACGGTGACGGTGTTATCGCCATTAGAATTTATCGCACGACGACGGCAGAAATGCACTTCAAGTGTCCATATCATTGATATTACTAATAAATATAAAACAAGGGATTTGGAAATGCTCCTACAAGCTTCGGCACACCGTTTACGAAAATAATGCTTGAAGAAATCTAGTAAAGCAACGCGTCAAAAATGTTTCACCCACTGGGCTATCAGTGTTTTTACGAAAATCCCCTTGATAAGCACGGGGGTGGTGTCACTATTTTTTGGAATAGAAGAAGTCAATTACGAGGCAGTGGAAAGGAATTTTGTGCGATCACCCTGATTACAATACAATAATCGCCGAATTCACCTACACTGATATGAAGAAGTCTATTACGAGGCAGTGGAAAGGAATTTTGTGCGATCACCCTGATTACAATACAATAATCGCCGAATGTCACCTACACTGATATTAGTGATCACCTTGCCATTTTAATTTGAATGACTAGGTGCCTCGCTCGAAGCGGCAAGTCATTCCGGCACATTGCGTAGAATCAGTAACACCACGAGGTTTAGAAGCATTTCGCAGCTCCATTAGTCAGCAAATGTGGACCGTTATTTTAGATTCTTATCATATTGACGCTCTTTATTGTGCCTTCATTACAAAATTATAAGAACTCTATCATCGAAATTTTTCTCCGGAAAAGAGAAAGCGCCGTCCAAGGCTCGTAAACCTGGGGTCACGTATGATCTGTTAAAAAGAATCAATCATAAGAATGCGCTGCATTCACAGTTTGGGAAAATTAAGGACCGAAAATCTTTCAAGGAATTCAAATCATACACGATTTAATTGACAAGTAAGTTAAGAGTAGCTAAGAATTATTTGTATTTGTTTCACAAGTTTTGAGAATACGTGGTAGGATGTGGTTTGGCGAAACTTGAACTACTTGCTGCACCCTAGGACAACTTACGTCATCATGATAACTTCCAATTTGACGGTAAATGTTCTCTGGATTGACACTAGCACATACTTTCAAAGATTTTCTTACACGGCAACAACAAGGCTTATACTGTACGTATTGCCACAACATAAAATGTTACTTGTAACTTGAAGGAAACATAAGTGCATGGCGGCGCAGTACGCCATGCACTTATGTTTGGCGGCGCAGTTCCACTGGCGGCGCAGTAGTTTATCCTTGTATCAGTTCGTTAAAAAACACTAAATATCAAGATGCAGATGAAACTCAGATGGGACCGGTAAAGCATGAATATAAACTGGATGCGGTTGTAATTCGTGGCGAACCGAGCACAGCGCAGTAGCCGGGTTACAAAAAAAAGTCGCAGTTTCGCACGATAGGAGAAGCATCGATTGCGATAGCAAACTAGTGGACAGCTATACGAAGTAGGGATAGTAGTTTTATCGGCCACATAAGCTTGTAAACATAGACATACTAACTAAATTAACAAGCGTGGTGTCATGCGCGCTCAAGAAAACATGAATGCATCTCACTCGATGACCGCAGAAACCAGCAACGCTGTGGTGAGTAAGCGCGACAGCAGCAGCGAACGAATTACTTTCGTACCGCCACTCGCATCAACGCGAACTAAGCCGCGAAAGCACAGCGCAAGGAGGAAAGACTGTGCCCCCGCCGCAGATACAGTTTTCAAGGTGCAGCCGCCCTGGCAGGAGCGCGCGGTGTAGTACGCGGCTAGCGTACTACAAGAGCAAATGCAAGAGCAAAGATTTCAAGTGCGGAAAAAGGCTTAGGTGCGACCACGAAGCTGCCGGTTGACTCGTGATGACGGCTCAGGTTTCTGGCATGTGCTTTCGTGTTGCGTAACCTTGACTTGTGTTGTTCAGTGCGTGTTATTACCACTTTTATGTCCGTTTGAGTATATACTGACAACGTCCGTTGTAATGTTTGAAAGTGCCGTGTAGCAATAGCAACAGAAGCCACTGTTCCGAGCGACAACCGTCCGTGATAGCCGCACATGAATGCCATATTCCGACTTCGTGACGGTGCTGTGCTGCCAGTAAGACAGTGGTGCAAGCAACTCTTTTTATGACTCTGTGTACGAATATCCTCGCCCAAGAAGTACGGTAGGACGTACGTACGTACTGTGAATAAACTTCTTACTGAGCGATGTGAATCGAATTGTTATCGCGCAGTTCTGTTTTGATCAAGCCGTTGCTTCGGATATTGCAATAACATCATGCTCCATCCAAGATTCTGATTTAGGAGCATACCTGCTGGCTCCGAGCGTCAGGATTTGTTTGCCAGATCAGCGATATAGCTCCGTTTCACAACCGAGATAAAGTTGGACGCTGAGCAAGTAGTGCGGTCAAAAAAAAAAAAATGTATGACTACTGCCATTTCCGGTGTTACGTGGTCTGCCAGGGATCATGCTCACACGTAATCCAATTGTCACGCCACCATTCTTTCGCACGAAGCTAATTTTGCCATGAAGCACGCGCACTTACTGTAACTATCGCACTACTTTTTGGCCGCGAACGCCGCTAGTGTGCGAAGTCGCTTCAGCGCTCACTGAACGGCATGCTAATTTGGAAAAAATATGCAATCAACACTGTTTTTTCACTATTATGAATTAACAGTATCGAGTTGCTTTATGTTTCATGTCAACTTCAGAGAGGCCGACCTCATGTGTGCGAGCATGTGAGTTGTAATTCTGAAAAAAGTACAGCTGCTCGCTGAGCCGTTTCGAGGCACACGGTATCGTGGCTATATATATACTTGCAGGGTTGCTTTCTGTTGTTTGTCGCGTATACGTTGGATGTCTTTCGAAGTTCTTCATCGGGCGTTTCTCAAATGTTTATGTGATTATGTATGTCATGGTGTGTCAGGTCTCGCTCACTTGTTTCGCAGAATTTGTCTTGGTCGTGTGTGTATATTTCGAAATTTGACCAGTAGTCTCTACATATGAAATTATCCACGCAAATTGACGTGATACTACTTTTTATACTTCCGATGCGCCTGGAAAAAGCTCCGTCCAGCCCTAAGTTAAAAATAAAAAAAGACACGAAAATAAGAAAAAAAGACACACTCCCAAGGCATCACAAAAAAATTCCGCCCGCACGAGTAAAAATTATACTCCGATCATTCGCAGCATAATAAACTCCCAACCGGTGGGGGGGGGGGGGGGGTCGCTAGAGGACAAGCATTATACTCCCACTGAGAGTTATTTCCGTTTACAGTGTACTACACCGATAGCGCACGAATGGTCGAAGCTGAATGTTTCGTGACGGTACACAAGAGTCAGCGAGCTTACTAGCGATAATATGCATTTGCTACAAGCAATTGCAGTGTCGAGAACAGCTACATTTCAAGCCTTGTGCGCAGCAAGAACAAATCTAACGGAACTGAGCCCACCTACGAGTGATTAGGCAGAAAATGATCAGGCAGTGACCGCACCGAGGACCCTTACTTTGCAAGGTGACAAGCCACTGCTTCAACATAGCTGCCAAATAAAGAACGAAGAACAAACACCATAATCCTGATTCAATTTGGATAATCTTGAAAGTTTGAATAGCTTCAAATACATATTTAGACCCGATTTTAGAGCAAGCACCATATACGCTGCTCGCGCTGTTTGGACATAGCTTAATCAGCTCCGAAAGCGCTTTTGCATGTTCTCTGAAACCGCGGCGAAAGCTTCGTGTCGTCCACCCTCGTCACCGTCTACGATATCTCCCAGAGGTTTGCTAAGCCGCACCGGCGTCATACACATCCATTATAAACGCGGAGGCCACGGAGACAGTTCAGGCAAGCAATGGACGCGTCACCACGTGATCAAACATGGCCGCGCCCACGGGATCGCCGCGAAAATGTCAATACGCGGCCTTCCCCTTCCCTATCTTCCCTGTAGCCTTGCTACCCGGTCAGCGCGCGCTAGGCGCTCGGGCGGCAGCGGAGTAAAACGCGTTATTTGCAATCTCCAGTATGCCATATGCCATTTCGGCATACGCTGTTCCGCTCGGCGCACGATCTGCTTGTACGGCATCCCAGCCGTCATGGTCTTCAATGATGTACTACGTCTTTTGAACAGTACATAGAGTTTGATGATTCGAAATGTTTCCCCGCGTACCCATTTATCACTTTTCCGTGACCACGTTTCACCGGCTAACAAAGGTTAAATTTATCGCTCAGCACAAGACGGCGGGCCTGCATGTGCCAGACCATACTCGATTGCTGTCGGCAATTTTATCTGTTGTGTGTGTTGCCGTCTAGCCTTGTGTAATCAGATTGCGTGCACGACGCCAGTAGTGGCGTACATTCTCGAACTTAGGCGAGCGCCAGAAATTACACTGGAAGGTTCTTTGAGCCATGTATAATAGGCGGCGAGTCTGATCTGCACATCATATTTTCGACGATCGACGCATGAGTTCAGCACTATCGTTCTGGCCGAGTGTAACATGTTTGGTGGGCGCAGATTCGCCCTACAAATTCTTAGTTTTGGTCACCCGCCATAGTTCCACGGTGTTATTCTGCTTTTACGCCTATGTACCGGACGTGCCAGTTAAGCCATGAGTCCAAGCCCTCGAGCGCGAAGGCAATGCCAACGTCCCCCCGGACCATCGAGCTACTTGTCTCCGGTGCACGCTCATTGGCCGGAGCAAAAGATGAGGAGTCAAATCAGCAGTTGCATTGACAGACCCACCTTTGCCGGCAGCCATCGTATACTGAAACAGCCAAGCGAGCCATCGACTTCCCACGGATCATTCTTTGACGACCTCAAAATCTGACTGAAGACTCACTAATCAGAGGTGTTTTTGCCTGACGCTAAACATCTGTGCATTTCACCCGCTGGCAAGCAATCAATTTGTTTAAGACGTCACGGTGTTCTGCAAAAACATAACCGCGATGCAACTCATTGTAAGCCTTCCAAGTTAAAGCGCTAACCGAACGATCAAGTGACGAATCCTTCCCGTTGTGTCATCTGCCCGCCTCTATTACGAGCGCCTCGTCGATCATATGAGCGCCCCAGATTGCGAGAGCAAGCAAGTGTCAACGAGGCTATGAGTTATGTTTTCGGTCGATCGCTTTTACAAAAAGCGCTAATTAGCATTCGAGCACATATAGAAGCTTAAAGTATAAGACAAAAGCATACACAATAATGTTTTATAGGTACCGGCCATATTTACAGCTCATTACGTGCTTAGCATGGCATCCACAGCGCAGTAGAGCCGATAAATGCGCCATTACTAAATTCTCATATCATGCTGCATAACTATTCGTCTACAAGAACATAACTCCTTATACAACTAACCCCAATTTTACCTATCAGGCCAATGACGGGAGTGTGGCACAACTATGATAACTATAGTACTAGAGCGGAAACTAGCCTTTAGCAACTAGTTCTAAGAAAACTCGGGTACTAGATACCTCTGGTTTTCGCAGCTGCCAGCTACATTGCAAGACATTGTGAGTGCGTGTGCCCACCAGCATTCAATTGCGCTAGCAGGATGCGAAAAATATGCTTTCTAGACAATGCCTTGCGAATATTACCTGGCTAACTCTGTAATGACTGCCTAATGTAAGGTTTTGTGCTTTCCTGTTGTCATCCGTATCGCGGCATTTTTTACATGCGTTGATATGAGCTGCTTTTGTGGCACCTTCGTCCTGTTATCATGTGTAGCACCCTGATCGTGACATTACCGTTCGTTTGGCAGCACAGTGGTTGTCCCGTCCCTACTTAAAAACTTCACGAAATATCCTTAAGCTTTGAATGAAAGTGAATTAGCGCTTTCGAACGTGCCTGTTTGCTGCTCCACACTCATTCGTGAATGTCATTCAGGCCTGCATGATGAACAATAAAACAGAAATACGGAGCCTAGAATTCTTCATGTTGGGCGCAATGTTTGTTGTTTTCTAGGGCAGGATCTCCTCAGCAAGCCCGTAACGTACAGAAATATGCGGCGTACGACGAGCTAATAAAGTAAGACAAACGAATCACCATCGCTTAACGAGACACAGTTGCTTCCCACACTACACTGGTTTGGCTTAGTCAAGACAAGACCCCGCCGCGGCGAACTAAATCACGGTGTGGATACGCGGCGGCCATACTGCGAGGGAGGTGGAAAGTAAACATAGGTGCGTAGGTGCGTAAACAGTAGCCTCATTTCCGCCAAGACCTCGGTAACCCTATTTGTCTGGGCATTCATTTAAATGCCAATGACTGGATGAAATAGCCTTGGTAACCAGAGGGAAGTGACAGTGGGATGTCATCCTTCACCGATAAATCAAAACTGCCACGTGCTACAGGCGTCAAATCATCCTGCCCAGCTGGGCAACCACCGCCACGCACTGACATTCCCTGATAGAACACTAGGTAATGAAGCACGCCGTAATCCCATAGTTGAAATTGGGGCTTGTTGGTACATCATCAGAAGGTTTATTAGTCTATATCCAAACCTAACCGCAGCGGTGGCTTAGCTGCTATGGCACCAAATCCTGACCGCGGCGGCCGCATTTCTATGGGGGCGAAATGCAAAAATGTCCGTGTCCCGTGCGATGGGGGAACGTTTAAGATCCCCTGGTGGTTAATTAATCCGGATTCCCCGACTACGGCGTGCCTTATAATCAAATCATGGTTTCGCGACGTAAAATCCCAGAAAAAAAAGTATAGTGAAACCAGTACAAAGATGCAGAGAAGGAACAAGACACAAGCATAATGTGCTGACAACCTGTATAAGTATGAAGCTGTGCGTTTAACATTATTTTTCTTAAGTTGAGGTTTATAGCGTGCTAAAGCAACGATGCCTTCCGAGGTCCGCCTTGCGCACTTCTTCTCAGGGGAACTCCAGAATACTTGACGCAACAAGGACAGCACTTCTGGTCTGGGCCTCGCAGTTTCCACGGTGGTCCGAGTTCTATAGGACCCGCCGGACGCCTTCTGGAAGGGGAAGTCCTTCATCAACGTGGACATTGTGGCTAGACACCTGGCGCTCTTTGGTCACACGGCCTCGAACATACCTTAGCAGAAGATGTCAACGGGCGTTGATTGCCTTTGCTGGTCTGCCATGAACATCGGCTTCCGAAGGTAAAGTTTAGCTCTATAGGGTTAGAATGCGTTGTGCAGTTGCACACGGATATTTGTTATTTATATACGCGCCTCTTCCCAGCCACTCAGCACGAAGAGTCTTCAGGAGCCTTGTTCCATGTCCGACTGACGATAGACGCAGTTCCCGAAAAGGGCTCGAATATCTTCGGGAAAGAACTGTGCTCAAATGTATAAGTCAAGCGCCCGCGCTCTGACATCACCCGAGGTGACCAGTACGGCAGTTAGAGCGTCGGTGGTCTAACACGATGTAAGCCTCAACCTTCAAGGATTTGTGTTAAACGAGTAGCTTCATGCCTGGTAGACCTGTCGGTAGCCCTGTGTGTGTGCTTTGCTCCTTCTCCGCGTCCCTGTGTTCATTGCACTATCTAGTTATTCTATTGGCTAGCTGGACCAACCACTGAGAAAAATGTGATGGACGAGCTCTTTCTGGAAGTACTGCACCTGCACCGATAATTCCTTCCGGATTTACAACTTACCACCTACCTAGGGCAGAACAGAGTTCTTTGACTAAGTAGACCACAACTCCGGGTAGTTTCTGAGACTTAGATTAAGCCAAATGTTCACGCACAGCGACATGTCGAGAGGACCAACATCAAGTGACAAATATGCCTTCTACGCAATTCTGAGATATCTGTAATACTTACTTTGTTAATTCAAACTAACCTGCCTCCCATTCTATCTCCCGTGAATACTTGACGGAAAGATGTGATATTTCATCCCTGGTCATTGTTAACAGTAAACTGGGCTTACTGGCTCTGGTGAACAATCGATTTAATAGATTAGGAAAGGCTTTAAGCATATGCGTTGCATCTTTGCGTAGTGCATGGTTTTTTAATTGCAATGTCACGCCACCACGCAAGAATTCGAGGGCATTATTGTTTAGGCTATTAATGGAACACTGAACCTCATCATATCTTGCTCACCTATTCTTCGTAATATATTTTGCGTTGATTTTGGTTCCGCATAACGCGCCTTGCAGGATGTATCCAATGGTGCTTGGCAAGCCTAATTTGAGCTCTTTAGTTAGTAGTCGTCTGGTATACATAAACAAGCTTGAAAGCCACTCTCTCCTTTGGAAAAGCGGTGTGTTTAAGTCCCTTGCTTATGAATGAATACTACGGACTAGATGCGCGCCCAATTTTTTTCGTTGGTATGCGTTTATCACCCATTTTCCAACTGTGCTAGTTTACTAAAAAGTCGAATGTGCGTCTGTCGTTTTGTGTTGTAGCGCTGACATTTTGTAGCTGAATCATCTTTCTCATTTACTTATCTCCCGAGCCATTCTGTCTCTTCATTGAAGTGTAGCAGTGCTCTTAAACAGTCCAACCTGCTCATGACAAACTCGATTGAATACCTTCGTTATAACCGATATTTTTGTGAGCATATGTGATAATATCTCTGAAAAAATCCAGAATCATAGTTTTGCTTCATTGTATTAAATAATTCGCCTAATCTGTCTTAATTATACCGTAGCTTAGGTTGGCTCTTATTTCACCCTAGAAATGTGTCCTGCTTCTTCACCCGTATATACAGAGGGACGCAGTTCTATTGCGTGTGGAGGTATTTAGAGTGTTCTTTGGTTTTTCGACGTAAGCACTGCTTCCTTCGTTATTAGGAGTTATTAGTAGGTTTCGAATATCAAAAAAGATAATTATCAGAAAATACCTAAAAACTACGCCATGCGCAGCGCAAGGGCAAATTTAGGGTTGTGTAACTGCTTGCTATATAGGGTTTTTTTTTTTTTTTTTAGCGGCACACAATTTCAGAAATTGCCTGTTTCAGGTAGCACAACTCTAATCCTTGAGCAAGATTACTAGACGACGCAGCCAATACTTCTACCAGAAATGAATATGCTTAATTGATTAAATAGCAGACACACACAGATTACCTTTTCAATTATTCACTTCACAGCACAAATTTCAATGTACGAATTGTAGCTAGTGAGTTTTCAAAGCATATCGACTTGGAATGAATTTTGAGTATAGCACTGGTTTCGAGATATGCACCGTCAAATATTGTGAGGATAGTCCGTCAATGAAAGCCCGCTATGAAGTTACAAAATACTTTCTGTTATTACAAAAGGTCACTATACGAGCTTATTTCAGTTTAGGTTTTCTTCTAACAAGGAAATACTTAGGATTGCCGCGTTATAGCGCCAGACGTGAACCACAAGGAATTCGTTATGAAGAAGGCCCGTGTTTCATGTATATACATTTTGGGAAGTAGGTAAAACTATGTCCAGAGGCTATGGGGGGTACAACAACATGAACATCTCAGGAAAGAAAAACGAGTGATTCCTGCGCATGATCTCTGCATACACAAGTTTTTCGCGGTGTTTACCTCAACATGCGTCTGGTAAATGAATCAATGTAAGAACAGCTGTTGTCTCAACTCTGGCAACTTCATGCCTTAAAGTAGAACGCGAGAACTTATAAGCAATTACATTGCTTATAAGTTCTCGCGCAGGCGTTCTCACGGTCACGCGGTCACGCGTCAGTTCCCGCGGTCACGCGGAGGCGTCCTGCACGTGACCGTGCAGGACGCCTGCGGCTTAGTGGATATTCCACACCCACCGCTATGTTTGTGAGGAAAGCCTCACGTGTGAAAATTTACATACACAGTGTGGTACAGTTTTGATGTCAACTCATGAGGCTAGTACATATGCAACTTTATTTCCATCTAACAGCTGTAGAATTGTCCTGCCCTGCAGCAGATTATGTGTGCTTGGGGGGCCCTGGCACCTTTCTGGAAACCTGCGCAGTGCATTGACATTACTGAAACCCCACTTGAAACTACAGCACCAGCAAGAGAACCACACATTGTGGTGTTCCCTTTAAAAGAGGACTGGACTGTACATATGTATCCCCGACAAAAATGTTGAGACAACTCTCAGCGTAGCTCACTAGATTTCCTCACGCGAAGGTTCATGATCCCGCCAACATGGATGGCAAGCTTTAATCCTAATCGTTTTCGTTCCCTTCTTTGATAAAAAAAATGAAATTTCTCAGAAAATTCTATCCTCTTGCCTAGAATTTTCTCTTGCCATTCATGACTTTATTAGTTGCTGGCTTTATATGGTAATTATAAATTGAGAACCTGTCTTGCTATGGTGCTTCTCGCAAGTATAGAACATGTATTGTAACAAGCGCCTATTGATGCATGCCGGAAGTGCCGTTCTTTCTAAACGGCCCAAATAGGCCCTTACAATACTATTATGCCTTTATTTCAAAAAAAAAAAAAGAAATGGCAGCGCTCTGCCAAATTTAGTAAATATCCCTTTTGTTTATCTTACAAAGTGTCTGAGAGCTACACTTACACTTAAAAGGACGTGACCTCGGTGTAGCTAAATAACGACATTGCGTGACCTAACTGGGTGACGGCTCTTTCACTGAGCGCTCTGCAGAAATCGCTTCCGGCTTTTGCCGCTTGACAGCCACTTTTGTCTACGATCATATAGCCCTGATCATTTGCGCAAGTCGGGCAATATTATTTGTCTTCATTAGTGTGAGGATCGTTAGGTACGTATCGATTTTTATACGTGTGAGCCGTTTATTTTTTATTCACGTTCTGTCCCTTCCGGCAAAAATGGATCCCTAACAAAGGGTAGAAGTAACGTGCTCCTCGAAACGGCACATATTCTTATGCAATAGGCTGGAGAAAATTCCGTCATGAAGCAACATATCGCTAAAGTGGAGCTAAACACCGTTTCCGCAAGAAGCTGGCTAGAAGAAGGAGTAGTGGTTTATTGATTTGAAAATGTAGAGAGGTCGGCAGGAAAATTAAGTATCTGGCCTGGAAGGAGAAGAGGGGAAGAAAGAGGGTCACAATGGGGGATGATAATGGGAGAAACGAGGTTAAAGAACACATCGCATAAGTGGTACCATTACAAGCACGAGTCCATGCCCGTGTCGCCTAAGAAACGTGAAGGGGTACGCATTGCGCCTCT
This sequence comes from Dermacentor silvarum, assembly GCF_013339745.2. Lineage (NCBI taxonomy): Eukaryota > Metazoa > Arthropoda > Arachnida > Ixodida > Ixodidae > Dermacentor > Dermacentor silvarum. The sequence goes on from NC_051163.1 coordinate 74,655,777, forward strand.
ATCGTCTGCCAATTCTCCGGCCATGCGCCTAGCAGGAGGCCCTCCGACAGTGTCCTATTGTCTGAATTCCGGCTAACTGCCAGTGTCAGTCTTTCGCGCACATGCACAGGACACACCACGAGCACATGGTTTATAGTTTCATCAGCGCCACACGCTGAACAGTCAGGGAAGTCTGTGCATCCAATGATGTGCAAGTACTTGCGCGTGAAAGCGACGCCTAATCATAGTCTGTGTATCAGGCAGGTATGAGGGCGCGGAATTCCATGCAGAACAGAAAAGTTCATAGCGGGATCCAGCCTTTTAAGGCGGACGTGGCGAGCGTCTGGCTGGGCCCAGCATCTTTTCGTTGAACTCCTCATTAATTCTGACAGGAGGCACGTGATGTCATTTCTAGAGAACGGCACAACAGTTCGCAGGCCATTGCTGGTATATCTTCTATGTTTTCATGCTTTAACTTTGACCATGCATGTCCTGGTCATTATTGTACCGAACTTGCTCATTGATCCTATGTTTTGACCGTGAAATCTGGTGCACTTACAAGCTTGTCTCATGGTTTCCCGTCCAAGACTTTCATTCCTGGCATGTTCATTGTGTAGTTGATATATAAAAGCTGCATCATTTTTTTATGTCTTCTGTGTTTGTCTGGGCAAGCGCAGGTTAGTAGATGGATGGTACGGGGGACCGTAACGTGTTAGAACCCTGAGGTTTAATTTTATTTTTCTTGTTTCAGCCACTACGGATACCTTTTTGTTTAGCCATTCTGAGAGTTTAGTGCTTTTGTGTACGTGTTTTGTATACTGGCACTGGCTTATGCCTGTTTATGGTCTTTGTTTCTGCATTAGTCCCTTCCCTTCCGTCCTTCCCCCCATTCAACCCCATATGAATTTTCTCTCTCCGATTCTTCTCCTTAGACGCACACAGAGCAGCGTGTAAGGAGCTTTTAAGAACCTGTCACCTTCTATTATTGACCATCGAAGACGTCTTTGTTTCTTGCTTTTTACCTCGTCTCTCCTTATACTTTCTTCAGGATCTGGATATAGGCACTTTTATAATAGAATATACCAATGCCCTACTGATGCCCTAGACATGTAAAGAAAAGACCCGTTCTCTTCACTGCAAATGCTTCACACAATATTTAGTTCTTGCGGCGTACGCAGGCTGTTTTCTTGGGTCAGGAAGTGACGTAAGAGAGCAAACTAAATAATAAAAAATCAACTAAATAAACTTCATCCAAAATGCCAACTCATGAATCTTAGCGGTGATCCTCTAGCAGTTTTGCAGAAAAAAAAGGAAGAGGCCTGTATATCTGCATTTCCTTTCCTTGTAACACTCGGAATAAAAGAAGCCACTATGGTCCATCTCCGACATGAAGACTCTCGCTTTGGGAATAATCTCCCTGCCAGCTGTATTATCACGGCATTGGCGGAGCAGGTATGGTAAAGGCATCTTTTCTTCTCGGTACCTGTGTTGCGTAACTACGCATGGTGCGGGCGTTGCGCAAATAAAGCATATGCATTGATGCGTAGCGAAGCCTGAAGTACGAGTTCCAAAAGCACAAAAGGAAAAAAAAGAATGCTACTGATAGCTCCTGTGTGCTGCATAAGGTATGGACATCGCTGCACACGTGCAGATGACAGGCTGGAGCATGAAATAAAGGCTCCGCTGTAGTGCGCACATCACTTCCGTGTGCTTACGCTAGCATGAGTGCCAACAACAGAGGACATTTTGCAGGCATAGTCCTGACACCGCTACGAAGCCTTTCGCGGCGCATTTGACAAGGGGAGGCATGCGGGTATAATGGCTGGCAACAGTGGACACCAAGTCATCGCTGGTCGAATTTTTCTGTTTAATTAAAGGCCGTAAGCTCATTAGTTTCCCTAGCATACCTTCAAATTTTGTGCCTTCAATGTATGGCGTTTGCTGAGGTCAGAAACAAGGTAACTTAATATCGGCACTGAAGAGATGGTCTGCGAGAAATCTCTATTTTATTGCAACCTCACCGGTAATTCATCGTCTTCAAAATTCACTGCATCGAGACGTTTCGACAAAATTTTCCAAAGTAGGCGCGGCAGAAGTATACTTTGCCATTGGAGTCAAGATATTCCATCGATCACGTCGCAAAGAGAGTGCCTTTTAAAGGATGAACTCAGGTTTTAGAGACCCGGGCTAATGCGAAATCCTTCAGCACAGCGTGCCGCTGAACGCATAATAGATATCGTCGAGAAGTGATGCAGGTAAAAGAAAAAGCACGTAAACTTGAAGTCCATTTTGAAAATGGAAACAAATTTTAGGACTGATACTGCCCGAAAGAAATTTTCCTTCCGGTGAAGGCCGCCACTAGAAATTAGTACAAGAATTCTTGTCCTTTTTAAGTTCGTGAAAAACGTGGTCCTTCAGGGTACTGAAATGGCTACTGGAAATCGCAATAACATTCACCTATAATTTTCAACTGTAACAGCATACTGGCGGTAAGCCATATACTACGAGTAGTGGCATCATGAAAAAGATGGGAGTTTCAGGCGGAACTGGAAGGGAATGAGGCTATAAAAACATCATCAAAAAATAAACGGGAATGACAGCGGTTCTGGCCTGATGATCCCTCACTCTCCGTAATATAGTTCCTTTTGTTAATTAGAAGGCGGGAGGGAGGTAATGTTGCTGTATTCATTTTTCCAATGCATCGTGCTGATCCAGAAAACGGAGCTTATTTTATGTTTATTGCTGCATATGCAGCAGCAACATTCTTGTCCCTTAGCAAGAAAATAATTATATGCAAGTAACTTTCAAAACCACCGTAATTAAAACTAAAGCGAGAAGCGTTAAGACAGTTTCTTCTTTTACTGGTTCTATGAAAAAGTCACTATTACTTATAAGGAGATGTGGGGCTCATGAACTGTGATTTTTTTCACTCATACATGTGTAACACATTCTGAGTGCGCTTTAACGCGCATACAATTTCTTAGTTTTCCTCATCGTGAGGTAGTATGCCCGCGATGGTTGTCAAACTTAAAAATAATGCAGAAATTTTTACGGTGACACACGTGTCAATGGAGACGATTTTCACGTACTCTATATACATAATCCTTTTAACAGGTGCGCACATTTGCCATTTCGAATTTAGGCACATTTAATTTTGTGTATGTGATGCGTTGTGCTGACACCGCAACTCTAAACCTTTTCACTCATTCCTTCTACTATATTCTAAATTTTCTTGTGGGGCTCCTTACAGGAAGTTCAAGCGAATGACTACATTTAAGTCCGCAGTATGGTTAAGCATGCTATTGGAACTAACCCACGTGGATAATGCGAATTTTGCATCAGAAAGCATTCTGAATTCACATGTACACAATTGCGCGTTATAATTCTACAGAAGAAGGTTTTGTGCACCATAATAAATTCCTTAAACCAGACGTGTAACAAAGTAAAAGGCAACGACGTCATTACCGCTACAAGGAACAAATGTATACGATGGAAATGAAAAAAAAAATACGTGATCCATGTACGTAGCTGAATGTTAAAAAAGAATCTATGAAACGTGCCGAATTCCTGAATTACCGCACCGCGCATATGGTCTTCTACGCAGTGGCAACGGAAGAGAAGTTTCTATGCGGCTAATAAGTCGGTATACTAGCTTTAAAATGTTTGCCATACTTTCAAACCTGGGACAACAATTGATGTCTTACCGCCGCCCCCATGGCCCATGAGAGAAGCTGTATAAAACACCCAGGGCTAAGTGCGCATGCTCAAATACCGTAGAATATGAACATGAAAATCGCTTCTGCGGCAGCGTAATTGTAGAGTATCGCACACATAATGACAAAGTTGTTGATTCCGCTACCATCTCCCTCAACTATTTTTTACAGCGTAAGCTGTTATGGGCTCATTCTAAGAGCCATTTCGGTTCGCATTATTGTCCGCCGCCGCCGCTACCGCGTAACCGCTATCGCCCGAAATGCGAAAAAAAGTACCCGGTTTCCGCCGGGATCGAACCAAGGCCGGCTGCGTGGGAGTCGGATACTTCACCACTGAGCCACGCAAACGCTTGCTATCAGCGTCAGAAAAAAGCCCTAGGCAGGCGCGCAGGCGCAGACGACCCGAGCTTCCGCCAGTATGGTGGCACCATCTAGTGAAGGCGCCTGCAAAAGCCGCATGCACAGGCGCAGACAACGAGATGCGATTCAGACGAGGCGCACAATAAACGCGATCCCGATGGGAGATGTGCGCCACGTATTCTCGGTACCTCTTCGGTACACGTTATGGCGTCTCCTCGCAAGGTACGACCGCTGCTGAAGAAGCGAATCGTAGAGCTACGTGCGCGGCTACAACCAAACATCATCGGGCTCAGAAGACTGCTGTGCAGAGAGCATTACAAACCGCAGCTCGCCGTCGACGCTGGGCGGACAATTGAGATCGCTCTCGTCAAAACGAGACGAAGAGACTTTGCCGCGAAGACCCTGTTGTGCATGGCGCCGAAATTTCTCCTCTTAAGCCGCTCGCTCCACCAGCTTACGCTGTGACTGTGCTGCGTGTGCCGCGCAGGCCTGTGACTATTTATAATACCGGCGTTCCTTTGAAGTTACTATATTGTTGCTGCACTACAGTTAAACTTTCAGTATGATGCAAACTCAGATTATCCTGTTCAAATACGAGTGAGATGCAGAATGTGAAACGTAGAACATGTTGAACCTGGTAGACAAACATAAATTATGATGTCTCTAAGAGCAGAAGTTTCAGTTAAAACCCGTAGTTTTCATAAAATTATCAGAAAATTGTCAAGTTTCAATAAAGAAAAGACAAACGCAGTTTACAAATCTCTAACTGTCCACAAAAACAGAAATCAAAGTTCTGTAAACTGCACCCATTAGAGCATATTAAACGGAAAAAATTCTTATAATAATTTAGAGCTGACGTAATCTTGTCACAACGGTTATGAGGGTGTCGCGAGATTCCTACTCACATCTAATTGATATAATTCAAAGCGGTGCGTAATGCTTCAAATTTGTCTACTTTAGGTTCACTTCACATACTTGCGATAGCATATATTTTTTTTCATTTCTGAGTTACAAGGTTATAAAAGTGATAGTTTAGTTATTGAAATTCAGTGGTTTCTTGTTAAAGTTGTTTGTAAAACAAATCAAAGCAATTTACAAATATTGGATTTCCTAATGTCAGTAGCGTTTAAAATTTCCTGTTAAATGAAGCAAACCCCATCAAGTTTGCTGCTCTGGCTGCTGATAAAAACGATTTATCCTTTCCCACGTATTTAGATACGTTGTGATAAGTGATAAGTGAGTTTGCTGCGCCAGGGTTCTGGAAATTGATCATGCACCTCCTAGCACAGTACGTGTTGTATGGAGCTACAGCTTCCTCTTGAATGTACCATCCGTTTCAAAATGACAATCCCATTCATTATCTGTGTACTTCATGTGGTCGTAACCTAATACGAAATACAGCCCTCTGTTTACATTGTTCTTGAAAAATAATGACCCTTTAGCTCGTAGAGCGATAAGCACGAAAAGACGCCCAGTGTACGCCTTGGCGGTGTCGGTGTTGCAAGCTGCGCTATGCAACGCGCAGTGATGGCCGTAAGTCCGAGACGCGCGAAAAGAAATTATCATCATCATAAGTAATAAGATGAAAAGTTCGCGCGCACTTCCGGAAAATGCTGGGCTACGATTGGCCAGCTTCGCGGTTTCAAGAGTTTTTTTTTTCATTTTAATTGAATCTAAATCCCCGTTTACATGAATGCGACAGTGTCGCATCGCATCGCATTTCTAGCGCATCGCATTCATGTAAACAGCGGTAATGCGCTAGGAAGGCGCATCGCATTAATGCGCCAGGCGAGGGTAGATTTAAGGGCGAAAGTCGACTCTCGCGGAGCGTGTAAACGCAGGATCGTCGAGAGCGGGGGCGCCTAACAAGACCTTCGATGACAACCGTGAAGCTACTGAGAGGGGAGAACGGAGGCGGGGGCGCCTAACAATACCTTCGATGACAACCGCGAAGACGCTTCCGAGAAGCAAGCGAGAGCCGAGGGGGGCCTCTAACGACACCGTCGCTACATGTAAACGGCGTCTAAGTGGCTTATGTTTAAGGAAGGCCTGTGCGAGCCATTCGGAAACATGCTACCGTTGATGGAGCCAGGTTCGTTTACACCTAGATGGAGGACTCTCTCGCCTTGAGCCGCAACTGTGGCACAAGATTGCCGTTTAGCTTTGATAAACTATTTGTGGAAAATGCAATATAGAACTCTTCATTAAAGCAACAAGGCTACTTTTGAAAAGAAGCATATAACCTTATGTGAATCTTTTGATAGCTGATTAGCGCAGTAATGTTTAGCGCAATATTTTTGTCGTGTTTGTGAGCGTTTCGGATATTTGAACGTGAAGTTTTCTGTGCCACTTTCCCTCACATTGCGGCTGCTGGCTCCTGCTATCTTGCCGATTGCACTACTACTAATGGGAACGCACAGTAAAGGTCAAGCTCAGTCTGTATAATCCTTTCACTGGGCACTGACAGGCGCCGTCGGTTTTCCGTGGGTTTCATTTCGTGTACTACATTCGAGGTGCTGTCATTTCCTTTCTTTGTGCCTTTTAACTTTATCGATGATTTGCATCCGTGTGATGAACAGTTACAATTTGGGATGTTAAAGCCACTTTAGAATTCTTGTCGTTGCACATTACGCGTACAGCCTTTGTGCAATATATACGGGCTACTACGCGCCTTCACAATTTGTGTCGTTCAGTAGTGTTATTAAGTGTGGTGCTCCTTATAGTCCACACCTTTTTGTTTTGAGTACGAGGGTTTCTTCCTTTCCTCAGTTTGTTGGGTCTGATGAGATGCCAGCCTTAATCCCTTCAACACGGAGAAGTCAGCTTGGCGGTCACAGGAAACGTAACCCGTATATATTGACAAAGAGTGTGTTTTGTGGCACACCATGTATTTTATAACGGTCATTCCTGGCGCACTTTTGTAGCGTGAGCTACACTGGCCGAGATTGAGCAGTGTCGCGTGGCTCCCGGAGAGCCGTGCTGCGCATGCGCGAGGAGCAGTGACGTCACACGGCGCACAGGTGGCGCACCGGGCGTTTTCCCGGCGTTTGAGCTGGGCGTTTGCCAGTGTGGTATAGCCATGGAGAAGAAGGAGAGCGAAATTGCTGCGCAGCGGCGCAGAAGAGCGGAGAAGCTTAACTCATCGGATCCCGAAGTAGTTGCCTGTCAATTAGCGGTTGAGCGTAGGAAGAACGAACAGAAGAAGACTAAACGTGCTGCGGAGACACCGGAGCAAAGTGAGGAACGTCTAGCAAAGCGGCGTCGCCAGGAGGCTGAGTGACGTGGCCGACCATCTCACAGCAGCAACAAAAAGACGTCGTCGATGACGTCAAGGCTCGCCGATTGACTGACTATACGGCGAAACTTAGCGAAAGCGCCAGTGCGACTAGGACCTTCGAGACGGACTTCGTAAAAAATCCGTTTGGATATGTGCGCAACGTGTGCGAAAGACTGTGGCACATGGAAAGACTTGACGCCGGTAGGTTGTGCCATGCGTGAAACGTTGAGTCAGTGGTGTTCACGCTACCAGAAGCTATGGAGTCTGTATCTATGTGAGGAATGGCATTGCTGCTAGGGAACTGCGAAATGTAGTGGTGCCCAAGGGTGTCGGTGCCGTTCAGCTTGACGAAAGGGGTGTGGTCATTAAAGCCGTGTACGTGTCGCCGAAGAATTCAGTTATGGACACTATAGATGTAGTGGCTATGTTTATACCTAGTCGTGCGGCAAGTGAACTGCGTGTGGTAGCTGGTGACTTCAATCGCGCTCCAGACTCTCTTGGTGTTCCTTTGAAAGGCACGTTTAACCTGGGCTTAGCCAGTGTTCCAAATGTACAGACGACCTAATGGGGAACCACCATTGATCTTGTGTATCGTAGACAGACGATCAATTCAAAATACTGCGTTGAGGCCATAGACACGGCAGCGCGTTACTACACTGACCACCGAGCCGTCTTTGTGGCAATAGGGAAGCAACCAGACGCTGAGCAAAAAAAAAACATACATGTGTCACATAATGCGTATACCGTGTGTGTGTCATTGAAGCAGCAGTAAGTATAATAATCAAGCTAATCCTAAACATACTGGAAAGCTAAGAATAACCAGCTGAACCTTCGCTCCTGGCATATCCTGGCATAGCCGAACTAAGCCACTGCTAACTTTTTTTTTTTTTTGGATTCAGCAGATACATTACGCCCGGCATAAACAGCTCCGCTCTTAGAAAACGCAATCTTCCCGAACGCAGGCCACAGGAGAACTCCGACACTTCACTGCAACCTCCAGGAACAGGCAGACAGGGTTGTGCACCGTTTTGTTCTTGTTTTTTTCCCTTTCCTACACGTGTGCCAAGCTGAGCATCAATATGCATGAAGTGTGTGTGTGGCAGCGCATTCTAGTAAACATTGAACGTTGTGGCACGCCAGCGTTTAAAAACAAAAACGAAAAAAAATCCGCGAGAAAGAGGTGAGGTAATACAAATATGTAACAAGAAACAGAAAGTAGTAAGGCTGGGTGCAGTGCTCCCAGGCTTAGCGCAACATAAGGGTGCATATATATATATATATATATATATATATATATATATATATATATATCACAGACAGCTTTCTGGCGCTACTCACGGCATAGAAAATAGATGTCGCGTACTTTACGCAGGCATGTCTGCGTTGCCACGTGACTTGCTAACCTGTGCAACAAAACTACGGTGCCGCTGTTTCACAGTGGCGAGGGGAGCTTTCAGCAAAATTGCGTGCTTTTAGGGCAACAGTGGAGCTGGAAGGTTGGGCGTCTGGAAACATTGGGCTTAGTTACGCTTCCTTGAGTGGTCGTAATACGAGGCCAAGACGAAACATTTGCACTGGCGGCAGGGAGCGGGCAATTTCTACAGATGTATGATACCTACTGATTCTAGGTTATCATCTAAGTATGACCTTTACGCTCTTATAGCAATTAACAATAATGCAAACTATCACAAAGTGCAAGTGCTCTGCTTCCGTACGGAGCAGTTATTTTCCAGAGAAGAAGTTCCGTGCGGTACTTTTCGAGGGCTTTCGGGGTAGTGCGGATGGATATCTTACCTCCAGTAAAGGGTACGTTATCTCGCGCGGGAGGTATATAACCGAATCGCCGGGTGCTTTCGTCACCAAAGACTGATTAGCTCTCTTAGACGCACACACGGTGATGTCTCTGCGTTGCATTTCATCCAACACCTTGGCTGGCGCCGTGGTTGGCGCGTTCGCCGCTGAAGTGTTCTGCTCGTCTCTGGCGGAGACGCGCCCTTTCGTTTTGCCCTCGCATCGCAGCTTCAGCTAAAATTTGTTTTTTTTATACTTAACTTTTAAAAGAGATTTCGGACAGGTCGTAGGCCATCAATTAGAAATAAATCAAAAAACGACAAAAATAAAGGACGGAAATTGAGTATGTAACTCGATGGTATCAAAGTTGATTGGTGCGTTCGCAAGTTTATTCCTCTTTTAACTCCAGTGACTTAAAATAAGGGGATAGAAGAAACTACTTTTAGTAATTCCACCGTCATTATTTGCCCCTCTGTCTATGTATTCGCATATTACCCATTCGGCAGCATCTTTATATTTTGCTGCTCACTATATTTGGGCTGTTTTGTCGTGACATGTCTTGAGAGAGCTTTGCTTTCCACAGCCTGGAAACAAAAAATAATACCACGTTCTCCAAGGGCAATTGCCTTCTTTTACCTAAAATGCGATCAAAGTATGATTTTACAATATGCTTACTAGTTATTGCAGATTGGAATCGAATGTCATTAAATATGAAGTCAATTGGTGTATTTCATTCTTTTAAACAGAAATTGACAAAGAAATTGGTTGAGTAACCATCCTTTAACCTTTCCTAAATTATTAGCCTTCTTATCGTTACATTATCTTAATTTTTCTGGTTATTGCTCTACTATGTTGTTAAGATAGTTTAGAAGGCGTATATTTTACTTTATTTCACAGTTCTCTAATCCTCCTTTTACTTCTACTGGTCAGAGGTACAGGCTACCCAAATGCAGCCGTGTGGTGACCCACATACAATCGACCAACGAGTCTTGCCTGCCGGCGAATCGGTCATGTTGCTCGCCATTGTAACAGCCGTACTGTTCCCTCCCCTCTGCAACCATCATTCACCAGTTATAATCGCCCCGAACAGAGCCCAGCTTATAACCAGTCTCCTTTTGAACCGCAACAGTCTAACGATGACCGTCATGCGGCTTGGAACAGTCCCTCGTCATCATTCCGACGTCACCAGTCCTGTCTGCCACCATGCACCTCGTTGCCCGTCATCGCTCTCGATACAGGATCGTCACGCACCGTCCCCGATGCGCCGTCGACGTATGTATCCTCGAAACTTAGCGATGTGCTCTCGGAGGTGACGCTGCATTGACGACTCGACCGCAAAGCCTTCTGATCGCTTTCCCGACCAAACAGAACTCCATGGACGTTTTAGTCGATGGCGTTAGAGTCTCAACACTCACTGACACTGACGCGCACATATCCGTGATGAGTACGCAATTGCGCCGACGCCTGAATGAACCCTGAAGTAATCGTATTCTTTTTTTTTTTTGCTTTTTTTGTAATAAAGGCAAAGCCGTTGATCATTTCCTTCTCGTCACCGTTTCACTTCCTCGAGCGAGATTTGCATTGCACGTCCTGTCCGGGCTGTTGCCATCTGAATTACTATTCCAAGTCTATTATCATTTGCCGCTATGTAGTTTAACCGCCGCCACTGAGTAATTTGCAGTGCCCTCCGTAAGTTTACAGAAGCATCAAGCAGGTCATCTTGCTAGTGGTTCCATCTCTCTGCTGAGATTTGATCGCATGTTCTCTTAATTCGTTATTCGTATTTTTGAAAAGTACGCTATAATTTATCACTTCGTAAGTTTTTATATTCCTTTTACGAAAAACATCCTCATTGTTTTTAAATACTCATTTAAATACTTATTTGTGGGGCCAATTCCCTCGTATGTATGTGTACTATGTTGTAAAAGACTAAACTTCAGCAAATTAGGGGCCATTTTGGCAGACGAGGAGACAGGCGCGCGCATTGGAGAACGAATCATCAGGACGCAGCGTTTCTAGAGAAGACGGCCATGGTGCGCAACACTGGGTCCCGCTACAGTGACGCGGTAACCACAGACGTCTCGTCCTAGGGCGAGACTCGGTGAGGTGCCGATGTTCTGCTCTAGAACCGACGCTAGACCCTCGCTAACTGAAAGCTTTGCACAGCTATAGCGCGACCAAGGCCAGTTTCGCAATGGCTGACGCGTCAACAGTCAATCGGGCCGTTTAGTAGAACCGCCGTTTCTGTAGCAGCAGATCAGCGCCTCACCTAGCCTGACGCTAGGACGGCCCGTCTGTGGTTAACGCGGTGCTGGGCTTGGGCCCACTGTGGTGCACCAAGGCCGTCTTCTCTTCGAGGAAGGCTGTGACCCTGCTGCCTCATTCTTCAATGCGCACACCAGACTGACCAAGTTGGGTTCTCCTCCACGCTCTTTCTTGAGAGTGCTGCCTGGTTCTTCATCTATCTCTTATCCTGCTTGCATCATTCGGTGTCTATCAGTCTTCTGACTCTAGCTTTGTTCGAAACTCACTTGTGACTTCTTACTTGTCACCTCCCGACTAAACGAGACACGTGAGAGAAAAAGAACTCAGCGCCGTAATTCCGGATTTTTTTCGTAATAACTGCTTATTTTGTAGTCAACACCTTCTTTATTACATTAGCTCTTGCTATTAATCGGTGCCAGTACCACAAACCGCTTATATTTGCGACAAACTTTCTGATACGAAAAGAAATTCAACAGCCTGTAAAGCTTCAAATGTTTTCTTTTTATCGAGTGCCTTTGATGGTTTACTTTCGTGTAAAAATCGAACTGCAACATATTAAATACTTATTCCAACTTTGCTTTTTAAGTTTAGTTGTTTGGTGCTTTACATGCCTTCTAAGCACCTCCTGCTAGGGTCATGAAGTTCAGCTGCAGAATGTTTAAATGAATCGCAAATCACAAAAAGAAACAAAATTTCTGTGGTATAATATGTGGATCAATTGCATGATGCTAGCGCCTGCCGCGAAAGTTATTTTTGCTAGTTTTCCATGGAATATTAGATTTCTTTTGTCATGTGTACTTACATGCTTAACGTATGCACAAAGTGGTTATAGGATTTGCCGCTGGAAGTATGTTTTCAGAGCACACGTGCTCTATAGCTGCAAGCTGTCCTTCTGCGAGCGGCTGCGGGTGGCAGGTTTGCATTTGCTTACATCACGACTGCATACGTTTCCCTTCCAAATCAATAAAGTTCGGCGTTCCACTATCCTGTCAGCCTATCTTAAAAGTGCAGCTCCAAAGGGAATTCCGGCTTTCGTTTAAACTTCTTCGTTTGCTTTGACTGCATACCTTGTTTGCAAACACACACACAGACACAAAGACACATGGAAAAGAGAAGGTGCCTGTGAACTGATGAAAACCTTTTTTTACCGATAACAGAGCTCTTTCCTGTCTCATCGTAAGTACAATGTTGCTTTGCACATGTAGACAGCGCAGATTGTTTTTTTAACTTTTCACAGGTTTCCATTTTACCCGTCACCTCGGTCGGTGCATTCAAACTGAGACAGAAAAGTAACTTCCGAGTGACTGCGCAATGTGATTTCAAAACCATAGAATAGAAGTGATGTAAGCGAATATCGAATGCACGCTCCACAATGGTTCTCGCCAGGGTCTTTTTTGCGGAGTCAATATTCATCTTTCCACAATAACCGCTTCTACTGGAAAAACGACTGCATACATTTCCCTTTCCAAATCAATAAACTTGGGCATTTCACTATCCTGTCAGCCTGTCTTAAATCGACATTGCGTGGCGCAATAAATGCTGAGTCCGGTTTATCGTACAATATTCATCTGGCTTCGTAGCGTTAGTCTTTTTTTTTCTCTGCTTTTTCTGGGATGCACGTACTGGACTTTGACAGCATCCTCTCAATGTTCGCGGTATGCCCTTTCCCCGCAGTCTGCAAGTTCTTATGGCAAGCTTATGTCCAAGACCTATCTTAGCAGTACTTCTTGTCGACAAAGATAGCGCGAGGTGAACACAAGCGTTCTCTTGTAAAATAGTGGCACACAAAATTATGCTCTTTTCGTGCACGTCATGGCATTTTGCCGGCTTAATCAGAATTTTTCCGGCTAAATCAAAACAATACTTTTTGCTCTGCCTGCTCTTGTGTATACGTCTGCAGCATATTGTCGAAGTCATCTAAAAAAAATTGCAACTGAACACGGCTGTCGAATGTACTCAGGATGTCTCTCTGGGTTGAAGTTGGCTGTCTTACATGCAGCCATGAAGACCATAAAGCCATCAACTGCTGCCTTACCTAAAAGAATGACAGAATAAGGGTGAAAGAACCGGGTAATTGTGCTAATTTTCGTATCAACAATGCGACATGTTGGCGGGGCTAAACTATCGTTTGCAAGAATTGCGGAGAATAAGTTTTATAATAATTTTCCTTCGCTAACAATGTAGTTGTCGTTTGCGGCCCCGCAGCCAACAGGCGCAGGCTTACTTGCGTTAGTCTATTTGGGCGTTAGCTAGAAATTACAAATGATGATTGGCTTTCCTCTGATACATCTCATTGCGGTCGTCCTTGTTGCTACCATTCTCATTGTTGTCACAGAGGTGTCCAGCTCCAAAGCCGCTTTTATTCACGTGGTCCTGTGGTTCCCGTCGCATTTTATTACCTAGCGGTATTCGACCAAAATACACAACCGACTTGTGTCACCTTGCAGCACCCGTACAGGTAATTTATACCAAATGTCGTTATTCGCCTACACACTTTGAACTTTGCGTGCACATTGTCCCTTAATTTCCTAAAAAAATAAGCAGTTCCTTGCATAGTTCACCGAGTACATCGACAAAAAAAACAAGAAAAATTATTGTATTATATAGAGGGATGTCGCGAATAAATTACAGGTTAATAAGTATTTCCAGTGGTTCTGTTCAAACCACAAACATTACATTTTCGGGACATGGCATACTTGAAATTCATCATGCTTTTACTGAACTTGAAGTGGGCGTCCGTGCAGTTTATTTATGGCCAAGGAAAAGATCAGGAATAATGGCCATGTGACACTCTGGAACGCTTAAATAAACAATTTTAACCAAGTGTGTAAATAACTAACACGGAATAAACATTTATCATTTGTTACGCAGAATATGCTTCCTATTTAACGAAATGTAAGCACCCGTTCCTAGCACAGCGAGGATATCAAACAAAAACAAATACATGCCTTGTATAGCACATAACGAATGCGTAGAAATGAGTATAGAGGATACGTTTTCAAATCACGTCGTTAAGCTACGCACTTAAAACTTTCGTTGCATGTCATCCATAGAGTGGCCCTCATTTTCTAAAATTGTGCAATTTCTCCACTTTTTCTCCTGCCCCACAAGCGCTGAAACTTTTGAAGCGTTTCCAATAACGCCTCTAAACGGGCGAATAATGATGGTTTAGCAATTGTGATTCAACTCCTAATTTACACAAACACTTCACACTTTTTCTGCGTATTGTACCTATCATTCTGCGCATTTTCGCAAAATGTCAACTGTGTGGGTTATGTAATCTTTTGAGAAAACCATAAAACTGGCATGTACCACTTTTGAGCATTTGTAGTCGCATTACCAACTTCGATGTAAAAGTAAGGGGAAAAACTGTGTATATTTCCCGCACGTTTGACCGCGCTTTTCTCCAAAGTGGGGCTAATTTCAAAGTTTGCTCCAAGTAGATGTCGCTTGTTAAGTCACTGTGCTAAATTCGCATATTGCAATATAAGTGTTAAAGTAATTATTGAAAAGTTTATTAGCGAATATTTTGTGTTTATTAGTCAATCATACATTTAAATTTAGAGTGTGATTTACGCCTGTTTGAGTCAGCCAATGATTATATTTGTGCTTCATGACACCGGCGATTCTTAAAAATTCTGCTTAGCGTTAAAAAAGTACCATAGAGTTACGTGCCCAGTGGCAGCTTGTCTTATTGGGTGCTTATATTTATTAAACTATACCGCAAAAATTAAAACTTACTGTACAGGGGTATGATTGCTTTATTCTAATAGATTTTACATTACCTACAAATTAACAAAAGGAAGGAATGGGGTTTGTGTTATTCGGCCTCATTATGCTCAAAGGTTTTCAGGTGTCACGATTAGAACAACCGTTACCTAATGCATTTATGACTGTAATGAACTTGAGGTGTTTGAAGCCAATTCAACGAATTGGTTGTCCGTTGCGTTTTCGTAAATTCTTTCCACGATTTCTTTTACGACGCCAACGTAGAGCACCAAAAGAAACTGACGGGCTCCCGTTTCCACTTTCAAAATCTATCTCTAGAGCAGAAAACAGGAAAGCGATGACTGCAAATACATGGGGGTTGGTGAGATCGGCACAATGCGCGGGATTGACTGAACACTGCACGCATGTGGGATGATGAATAATAGCACGAATGTAAACAGAAAATGCAGGCTATTACAAATAGAGGTGCTTCAAATTCAAAAGCTTGCAGCCACGCTCAAATTCCTTGCCGCTCTTCAGACGGGTATTACGACAAGATATTCGCCCCTGAAATTGCTCTGGAGCCTATATCCTGTTTACGGCGACACGGAAGCCGTGGCGCTGAACAGCGTAACATGATCTAGTGTGGCACATTGTCTGCTCGGTCTTCTCTACAAGTACGCTGTATTTGCACATAGATGTATTGACGATTCCCATGCGAAAGATTTCCATGCTAGCTTGCGAAGGCTACCAACCGTGAGAGCGTTACGGCCGTGTTACGGCCGTGTAGCACCGGAAGTAGAACACGAATGTTGTTATACCGAAAGGAACGAAAACACCGACGAGCGATAGGCGCTGGAAAGCCTATGCGCACAAATGCAGCGGCTTACACTGCATTTCACAATCGAGGCGCTCTCGCTGTGCGGAAGTACAGTGCAGCGATGTGACAATATTGGCGACGACGATGATTAAAAATGCCTGGTAACGGATGGAAAATCAATGAAAGAAAGAAAAAAAACTATATGTCAAGAAACAAACTGATGGTTGTGCCAGTCGCCAGGTTGTCAGTAGCTTCCGAGTGCCACGCTGGCGGAGGAAAGCAGGCTGGCTACCATAGAGGCACTCAGACGTTTCCAGTTCCTTCGCCGAGTAAATACACTCCCAGAGTCCATCATTTGCTTGCCAGCCCAACAACGCAATCAAAATCTGTTGCTTTCTGGAGTTATCCAGGTATCCTTAAGTGACGACAGAGTAACTTGGCCACTAGTTCTTACTGCTGCCTGCGCCAACCAGTGTCGGCCGCGTCGACGTAAAAATGTTTTACCATCCATCGCTGGGACTGTCATTTAGGAACACTAATTTAATTTCAAGAACCCCCTGAAGGCCCTCCCGACGTGGTTATTACATAGGCGGGCGACAAAAATTTCATGACAATCTAGAGAAACGCAATATATGAATAGACAACAAGAATAAAAATGTGGCGGAAAAGCAACACTCAATGCAAAACCTCACATAATAAAGAGAACAGAAAAAGCCAAACACATTGCGCTAAACGGAGCAGAACTATAGAAGAAAATCTACGCATCGCATTCATCTTTTCATGAAAGTTTGATGTATTTATTACAATTGCGATTGAGGCAGGCAGCTGGTTCCACTCCACAATGATTTTTGGGTACGAATGATTTTGCAAGAGATGAAGTGCGGCATGTAATGCGTTTGATATTGAAGTGATGGTCACGGCGTGGAAAGACGGCTGAGGGTTGTATCGTGTTTGATAAAGACAAGCGCATCATGTTAACATCTTTTCAACTCAGCATTATGGCGCACGCCCACTAACGATT
This sequence comes from Dermacentor silvarum, assembly GCF_013339745.2. Classification (NCBI taxonomy): domain Eukaryota; kingdom Metazoa; phylum Arthropoda; class Arachnida; order Ixodida; family Ixodidae; genus Dermacentor; species Dermacentor silvarum. Next base: position 74,672,711 of record NC_051163.1, read on the forward strand.
GAATCAATAAACATGCCCCCGACAGCTATCCTAAATGTGTTCCCTCTCCTGTCAACAATGCATAAAATAGCTGAGCCAATAAAGCAACGGCGTTCTGTGTTGACTGACACTTGGCTCGATGGTATTCTTTGCGTGATCGGCACGAAACGAGGATGATTGAAATAAATCGTCATGAAGCAACCGATGATGGTAAATTTTCTGAAAAAGAGTGAAGGAGCAAGTTTTCGATGATAGGAAAGGTGAGAAAGACCCGCACGAGCTTTTAACGCCGTGACGCTAGTAAAACGCGAGTAATCTGAAAAAAAAAAAAACGAATGAAACGAGCAGCACAGTTCTGCAAGGATTCAATGTCATCTATAATGTAGGCTTGATCCCGGTCCCATATGGCTGAAGCGTACTCGATTTTTGGTCGGCCTAAGGTGATATAAGCAAGTTTACGCACCTTCGCAGAAGCACGTCGAATGTTTACGTTTTAAAAGGCCAAGAGAACGTTTAGCAGCTGCTAGAAACAAATCATTGTTATAGTTCCAGGTTAAGTTACACAGAAGTTTAACTGCTAAATATTTGTAAGTAGAAGCTATCTCAACTGTTTTATCAATAGTAGTGTTGGGATGCGGCGAGAATTTCTTGTAAATGAGACGAGCTTTGTCTTAGAGTGATGTAGGATGATTAGCCACGATGAACACCAAGTGTTAAATGAATCGAGGTCAGTTTATAAAGATTGGTGGTCAGTCTCCTTTTTAATGGCTCGGCTCACAACAAAGTCGTCAGTGAACACTCTAATTTGCGAAGATACACAATTAGCTAAATCATTAGTATATATTAGAAAGAGCAGGGGGCCAAGCACGCTGTCCTGGGGTACACCAGATGTGACTTTAGCCACTGAAGAGTTACAATTATTAACAGAGGTGAACTGAACGCGAAATGAGCAGAAGTCTTTAATCCACGCTAAAACCTGAAGGTGAATATTGTGATGCAATAAGTTGAATAGTAGTCTACGGTGGTGGACCCGGCTCAAAATGCCTTGCAAAAATCCAGAAACAAAGCGTCGGCTTGAATCCCGGCGCCTATTAAAGTAAATAAGTCGTAAGTAAATCTAGCAAGCTGAGTGTCACAAGAAAAGTTCCTTGCGAAAACTGTGCTGATATTTAAATATGATGCTGCAATCTTCGAGGTAAAAAATGATCTGGGTGTGTATTACGCGTTCAAGGAGCTTCGAGAAGGTACAAGTCAAGGAAATGGTTGCATAGTTTAGGGGATCAGAGCGGATGCCAGATTTGAAACTTGGCATTACTTTACTCGCCAGTCATGACGGATAAAGCCATATGATAAAGACTAAAAAAAAGTGCAGATAGGACTTGAAAACTACTCTGAGATAAATTTTTAAGTATTTTGTAGTTAAAGCCGAGCGGGCCCATACTTGAAGTATCTTTAAGGTTATTTAATAAAGAAAGAATACCATCATCCCTTTTGACTATAAAGGGCATGGAATCATCATGAAATGGACTCAGTACTAGAGAAGGGTTAATGACTTCATGAGTGAAAGAGCACGAAAAAGCGTTGTTAAAAAGTTCAGCTGAATGGGCATCGCGTCAGCTGATCAACATTAGAATTTGTTAAGAATAAATCAGGACGTTATTGAGGGTTAATTACTCTCCAAAATCTTCGGGGATTATTTGATAGCATAGTGTGTAATACGTAACTGTAAAACTGGCGGCGGTTGGCTTTCAGCATTCCTTTGTAATCTGTCGTTTTTTCTGTAGGTTTCCCACGTAGTTAGGTTGTTAGCAAATGCCTGCCTATACAAACGCTTTTTGTTTTTATTGGCTCTTGGCAGCCGCTCATTGAACCAAGACGCTCATTTAGTGCACCTAATTGTGGTAACTTGTATAAATTTTGTAATGAAGTTAATTGGGGTTGTTTCGGACCGCGTCCAGTTCACTTTTTTCAAATTTTCAGCTCAGTTTATTTCTTTGTCCAGTCAAATACTGCAGCTGCAGCAAGCATGTTAGAGTGACAAGCATGTCTACATACATTTCTAAATGTCTGTAGCCATGCTGTGCCAATCCCAAATTTTTTTGGTCAAGGCCCCATATGAGGCACTCTCGATCAAGTTAAAATGTATAAATGCGCGGCTCTGGGTGCTTTACTTCTTAGTGCGTTGTATTCACAGGAGCTAACCTAATTCACAAAGCTTACCTAATTGGTTATATATATATATATATATATATATATATATATAGTCATGTTATAAGAAGCCAAGGAACAATGACCAAAGGACAGCATAGGGTGCATTATCTGTATTTCTTAATTGAATTAAACAAATTATAAAATAAATGGAAATGAAAGTGGATGAAAATAAAACAGTCGTAGTGTCGCCCGAAAGGCGCCGCATCGATTGCAATAGCAAAATAGCAGGGAGCCGTACGAAGTATGGCTCCCTGCACTTTTATCGGCCGTATCGACTTGTAAACATTCGCTCGCTAACTAAATTAACAAGTATAGTGTGAGCGCACACAGCAAACATTGAACCCATCTCACTCGATAACCGCGGACACTCGCTGTCAAAACGCTGGCGTGAGGAAACGCGGCGGCAGCAGCGAGCGAAGTCCCCTTCGCGCTGTTGTCTATCGCTTCAACGCAAACTGAGCGCCGAGAACTTGCAGCACGCGCAAAGCTACGAGCAGCCGATGCACCTGTAAACCCTGCCCCCAACGCAGATCACTCTGAAGATACGGCCTCACGACCGCGCGCACCCCCCGCGCACGCAATGGCAGCCGGAGTAAAATTGGCACCAAAATTGGCATTGGAGACCAGCCCTGATGGAGTGGCACATGCCCAGCACTCCAAGTCGGCGTCAAAGAGTGTCTTCGAATAGCTGTACCTACCCAGTGTGCCATCTACATTGACCAGTTGTGAAAGAGGTTCAATCAAGAGCGGTACGTAATAACTAGGGCTCCGTGTTTTCGGTGTTTATTTTTCTTGAAAATCGGCGGTTGTTTATCGGAGTTTATATTTCTAGCGGAAATTCGGCGTTTATTGGAGTTTATTTCCGTAAATCCCCAAGTCTCCGAAATTCGGAGTTTCGCACTATTCTCAAAATCCGAAAATCTTAGATCAATTCATATCTGAATACTAAAATATAAAAACAAACGAAGCACATTTTATTTTTCTTCGAATGTTCGAATGGAAAAAAACGTCTGTTTAGACCCTGGTATATACTATAAGCAAGCGTCAACGTCGAAACCTCGTCAAACTGTACGAAGCATGCTGCAATCACTCTCACGCAGCCGTTCATTCAAAGCACCAGCACTTCAGCAAAATTTCACCTGTGTCTGTGAGGCGCTTATTCATATGGACGTGGCGCTGTGATTGTAAATGCTCCGCAATTCTCACGGCGCCCTTTCCGTTGGCAATGCTAACTGTCACACGACAAAGCTTGCAAACAATGACTCCTTCAGAGGACGTCGACTCTTCGAAATCGCTATACTCTTTTACGTAGTCGCCGCAAAGCTTTCGTTTTCTTCCCATTTTGCTCGCGCCAAACTTCTCTTGACGCGCCACAGAAATGCGTCATGTGAGCATGCAAGGTTTCCATGAGCAGGCTTTCCACGCTTGACCCTCACCGTCGTGGCTGTCTGCTCTCTCTCTCGCGCGCGTGCGAGCAGACCAATCACACACACCCAATACTCCGCGTGGCTGCAATCCACTCCAATAAAATCTCCTTAGGTGGGCAGCGGGCGGCGAAGCTCGGAGCCCGTATATTCGATGTTGTCTAGGCGCCCTAGCGCTGCTGTCGCCTGTGTCACCAGGGGACCGTATATCAAGATACCGTCGCGCGCTTCTGGTGTGCCTACATTCGTCGACCTGTTGGCGTCTCTCGCTTCGTGCGCGACAATGCCGTTATTAAATGTGCGATGGGATACTGTCTCCGAGATACTGTCGATGCGCGGTAAACTTTAAATTGGTCAAACCAGATGCTGTACTAATGAGTGCTTAGAACTTGCGCTTTCGATAAAGAACGGAACCAGATGATATCGTCCCTTGAAATCGGAGTTTATCGGATAAATCCGAATTGTCAAAAATTTTACGGGCGAATGTTTATCGGATTTTGTCGGATAAAACCGAAAACACGGAGCCCTAGTAATAACACATTGTCACATACTCAGATACCCAAGTTAAGCTGATGGTTGGTTTCGAACCCTGTCACGTCCGCACAGCAGCCCGATGCGCTACCCATTCCACCACTGACCAGCCAGGGACCCATGTCTGCTATTTTTTTTTTTTTTTTTACGATCAAACTGGTAAGATGTCTGAAGCGCTCAAAAACGTTTATGACATTTTTCAGTTTTTCTAAAAAATAAACCGTTTCAGGTGTCAAAACCAGGATATGCTTATGGGCGATGCCAATTAATTTTGACCACCTAGGGCTCTTTAACGTGCACCAAATCAACGGTACACGGGCGTTTTTTGCATTTTGCAGCCACCGAAATCCGACCGCCGTGGCCGGGATTTCGATGGGTGCCATTAAAGTGGCGTCATCATATGAGGCGCCTTTCACTGCATAATACTAGAGCCTCTAAGCCACCACTGCGGGTATGGTATAAAAGAAAAAAAGAAAACAAAAATCGCCTGCCCTTCCCCTGTCGAGAAAAGGGGTGTGTGTGAAGCTTGTCGTGTGCGTATCTGACCTTCGTAAGGGTAACGTAAAGTTCACGACATGTCACGGTAATAAAACATAAACGTTTATTAAATGTGTGCATCGAGGGAAGGAAGTGTGCAACGAAACGAAAGGGAAAGTTGCATGAAAGGGAAACAAAAGTAGAAGCAATAGGAACGAAAAGTAGTAGGAAAGGGAAGGCAAAGGAGTAGGTCAAAGTACACACGACAACCCTTGCTTACCCCCATTTTCTTGGCGGGGGAAGGGCTGGTGTTTTTCTTTCTTTCTGTCTCTTTCTTTCTCTATTTATTTCTTCCTCTCTCTTTCTCTCTCTCTTTCTTTTTTGTCCATAGTAGGTGCCATTGAGCTTGGACCCTTTCTGCACAATCGCCAGGATCGGCCCACTTTTCAGCGTGACCCCACACCACAACCACCGCCGCCGAAACTTCTTAACCTATAAAGCTTCGCTTAAAAAAACACACAGAAACTGAAAGGTCAAATCAGCTAAAACACAAAGCGCACAGGAATACAATTAGACGGGACAAAGCTTCAACCCTTCCGTTTCTGTTCCTGCGTACCTTGAGCTGGTTTTCTCCATCAGTCATGTACGAATTGGCCTTGCTTTGGACCTGGTTGCACGACTCGTAAAGCTTATATTTAGGTCAAACGAGAGCAATCTGAGCAACAATTTGTAGGCAAATTTTGAAGATTTCGTGTCGAGTAGGGCCTAAATCAAATTTGCTAAACCCCTATTTCTGTGCCGTTTAGAAGTGTTGTATGAAACGCTTTAGAAGCTTCTTCTGTTCCCCAGGAATGCAAGAACGGCAGAAATCGCACACTTTGAACAAAGGGAGCTTACTATATGGCGGACGTGTACTGGAAGTATCAAGTGCGTACGTATAATATATGCTTTGAGAATAACTTGAACATCCGCCTCCTGCAAACTTGAAACCGTATACAAGGGCATGTAATTGATTTTCCCAGTTTCTAATGTAAACTATGCGCAGTAAGGTTCTTATGCATACATTCATCAAAATAAGAAACATGTTGCGAGTGACGAGTGATAAATGTTTGTTCTGTGTAGGGCAAGTATAGCCTTCGTAAAAATGTAATCATTCAAGTGCTCCAGCATGTCATAATGCCGTTATTTGCAATGATTCTCAGAATCCGAAAGCGCCTTTACATGTCACCATGTTTAATGTCTGCGAAAGATGGTATGAATAATGTTATGTGTTAATGTCTAGCGTGGTTTTGACGTCGCAGCCTGAATTAGCATCATTGCAAATAAGGAATGAATACTCAATATTTCGCCCTGTTAAAAGTCTTGATGCGAGGTGCGTAGTTTATTTCCAACGTGATCTCGAAAAACTATATTGTGTTCCCTCACTCTATACACCTGTATGCTGATAATGACGGGAAGCCTAAGGGTAATGTGTAGCTTAAGTTCAACATGTGTGTGTTTATTGCACATTTTGTAATAAATGACATATGCAAGCGCTCCGGAACGATGTCAGTGTTTTTCGAGTGGCGTGTAATTTACGCCGCTGCCCTGGAATAATTACAGTTTACACCCAAGTCAAGTTTAGCAAACATGTGGGTAAGGCGATGGCTAGTTTGTGTGCCAAGTTAAATGGGTGCTGTTAAAACACAGGCTTTGCAACGAATTTCTTAAAACCGCTTTTGGATCTATCATGCAGCTATTATCAGCTACGCTTCCCAATGGCCTTAGAGAACTCTGCGCAACCAAAACTTTATATTTAGAAGAAATGTGGGTCATGTAACTGCAATGTGTGGCGACATCTTGAATTTTCAGGCTTTATTTTAAAGCGTTACAAATAATTTGCGAATGCTCATTTTTTCTGTTTTTCCATATGTGATATAGCTTCTTCTGTGGTACTGGCTGAAATAAGCAACGCAGCTTCTTCATATTTAGTGATAGTAAGGGCCAGGTACTAAGGGCTATAGAAAGGCTTATGCGTAGGCAAAGTTCAAAGTGGTTGGGTTAAATGGGGCTTTAGCGATATATTTGTATTCAGCACTCGGGAGCGTTGTGAGTGTCTTATGTGTCTTATGAGAGGCGCAGAATTTAGCCCGTTGCACTGGCAGAACCAGAAGTGACACCTACATAAAATTTTGCGAGAACTGCCTGCAACGCTATAGAAATATGTGTTACTTCAAATGCATGTGGATCATATGTGGCCTTTGTAAACAAATGTCATAACAAATGTCATGCTAGAAAATTTCATATCGCCGCTATTAAATATGCTTCCCAATGTCCACGAAGTACATGATATTTATAGTTCGTAGAAATGACACTGAAGGTAAGTACAAATAATCAGTGAAAGCGTTTTGACGTTCTCGTCTTAATTAAAAGCGTTGCAAATATTTATTGAACCCTAGTTTTTCTATAATTTCATGCATTATACTGAATTTCTAGTTGGCTTTTCCGCTGTCCTATTTGAACTACACAAGGTAAAATAGGGGGCACTCTATGAGAAATATGAAGTCAAGTTTCATAGTTTAGCGGGTGACAACGGCTTTTGAAATAACCTACGTATGCAAGCGATCCGGAGCTGTATAAACGTGTCTTACGAACAACGCAGAATGTTGTACCGCTCTCATGGGAGAACTGTTAATGCAACCGAAATTAAATTGAGCAGTAAAATGTAGGGGGAGGCACTATGGCCAATGTTCTGGCCGAGTAAAATTTGAGTGCCTTTGTAAATATTGCTTAACAAATGATCGAAATTGTTATGACGAGCAAGGTTTGAAACGGAACAGTCATATACGGGCACCATTTCGAGTTTCGCAGGAAGTTGGGTTGCGATTCGGCGAGATAGCACAAGCCTCCTGTCTTTTTAGTGCTTAATCTCAAAGCGCAATCATCTAGGAAGCCCAGGCTCTCTACAACAAGACCTAAAGTCTGACGAAACGTTTCAGGCTCCTTCTCATTCATATAATTACGTTGCCTGTACCATCTTGCGCAAGAGCTGCAAAGAAATAATGAGAGAAATGCTACGGTCAATTTGTTTAAGGTAACAATAAATAAATAAATAAATAGGCCTACACGTGTTTGCCACACGTGCATTCGGGTCTATTCGGAAGATCTAGGCTTTCTATGCGCTTACGGATGCAACAGGTCCACGAAAATGGGAAGATAGAAAAGAAGAGAAATCAGGTTGTTTTATTTTTGCTGTATTGCGCATGCGTGAGGGCAACCAATCCACGATGTTTTTTTATTTTCTTGAAGATATGATAGGCTACAGCCTATATGTGTTAGGTAGACGCAGGTTCTGCACGTGTGTGCGTGAGGGTGTGCGTGCACACAAATGCGAACACAATAACACGCGCGCTGTTAAAGCTACAATAAGCAACGGCTATTGTCTGGTCAACGAAAACTATTCATTTCGAGAGTCTTTTGGGCGCCCTTAAGCTCCGTTAACTAAAACAAGCGTCGTCGCGCCTCCCTTATCTCCTCGCGTTCATTGCTCGGGCTCATTTCCATATGGTATGTAAATCTGGCTCGGGCCAACATCATCCTATAGGCTCCTTGCTTCGCTCCATGTGCAAGTACTTTTAACGCGATAGCGTTAAGGGCCGCGTGTCACAGAAAATCCGGCGTCGGCGTTAAGCAACGGCGTCTGGCGGAAATAATCGTGCCGAACCACATCATCCCGAACCAACCCGACCACACAGGCCCTCCACGTGGCGCAAGGTGTTAGTGAACAAAAATTTAATTTCTGTAACTAATATCTGTCAGAAAAATCGTAAAGTACGACTTAACCACAACCTGCAGACGTGATAGCGTCGGATTGTAATTCGAATATACGAGAAAAAAGCCTGATAAGTAGTCGGGGATCTTTGAATGCTATCGCGTTCCACTTTTAAAGGCGAAGCTTAAGCGTCCTCCAATTATGATGGTGTTTGGCTGTACTTTCGTTGTAACATTGAGGGGAATGTTTAAAACCGAGCTTTTCTAAAATTTGGACCCGCGCGTGTCTCGGGGCAAGAGCAAAGACTTATTGATATAATAAAAAAAGGTCCTAGGGCCTTCACATTTTGATATAAGACGGCTTAAATTGCACCTGTAAACGCCTTCCCAGCAATGCAGTTGTGTTTAAATGTGAAGCCGACTTTAAGGGCACCAGTGTAAGCTTGGTCTTTGTAAGCTGGCTTTCACACGTTGTCTTGCAGTGAAGCCTACTTATAAATAAAAATGTGATGCGAACGGAGCCCGATGAAGCTGTCGCGTTCCACTTTTAAAGGCGATGCTTAAGCGTCCTCCAATTTTTACATGTATATGTACTATCAACCAAAAGGTTTATGGTCCACGGGATCTCAGAAACCTCTATATGTCCGAGCAGCTTTTAAAAGTAGCCAGTAAAACCGTACATCACCATGTTGTTCGCATATACCAGTAGAGGCTGGAAATGGGAATTCCAGGCTGGGGGCGTTTTGAGGCTGCGGCGATATTTAGCTTTTTGCCAGATCCCTTGGTCCGTAAACTTTTTTGGTCGATAGTGCATACCTACACACGCACATTACCACGTAAACGAGTAATTTTATGCAATGTATGCCTACCACTACGTTGTCAGCCCATTTCATCGTATTAATTTCGCAGCGGCTGCTAGGACGCTTCACCTTTTTTTAACAACTTTCACGATCCCAACTAAAGTTGTACGTAGTACAGAGTGCGACGTTCTTAACGTCGTGGAGTTCCACCTTTTTTTTTTTTTTTTGATGAACCCTGTGCAAATGGCCTATGCTTAGCAACACTGCCGTTTGTTTCTTCATTTCCATTTCATCTTTCGCTGGCAACAACGTTGGTAAAAAAAAACGATGCTTTGAAAACGTTGCTGTACCCGCCTCCTGTGAAAACGATCGAATAACGTGGTTTGTTGATAGTCGCAGTAAATTCCCAATAGTAAGAGCCTTCAACCAGATGCTTTCGTTTTTCACGTCGTCTGTGTGTAATTTTCGTTTCGCGGCGTTTTCCTGAGTTTAAAAAAAAAACACTTGGGAGATTATTATGTGACTCCGCAGCAAAACTCCTCAGGAAGAAAATAAAGTAGCTGTACCGTCGCTGGTCCATGCAAGCTCGTGAATGCCTCGTTTTAATGTCAGTTGCAGAGACGCCACGCAGGCGCCCCGCTGAGAGGGTTTACGCACATTGATGTTGTTTCGCAAATATTACACTTGAACTCTTGCATGGAAATAAACGTCCGCTGAAAAACTGCAGTTTTGCATTCGTTTTGTTTCGACATCTGCGGAAGTCTAAAAAGACGCTCATGTTAGTGCGGGTGATCTGTGCCTGGTTTGCATAAACGCGCATCATCATCACCGTAAGCCTACATTTTATGTCCACTGCAGGACAAAGGCCTAACCCTGCGATCTCCAATTAGAGAGTCTTGCGACAGCTGATTCCAACTTGCGCCTAAACGTATATACAGGGTGTTTTTTAAGCGAAGCTTTATTGGCTCACTTGGGCCGGGGTCGGTGAACGCGGAAAACTACCATCATCAACATTATTTCGAGCTTCGTCGTCTTCTTGCACAGCAGGTTTCGTTGCCGCTCATCATTCCAGCATTCGCTTCTCTTCTGTCGTCGTAATGGGGAGGCCGCGTTTACGAGGGTATGAGCCATTCATTGTCTCACATGACGGACAGATTTAGTTTTAAAGCAATTTAATTTCGAAGAATCGCAAGCGGCAATGGCGGGCGAATGCTGCTGACGCCGCCGCCGAGCAAACTCGAAACATCCAAGGCAAGCCACAACAGTGACCAGCAGATAATCCTACAACGTAATGGAAGGAAACGTTGCACGAAAGGGAAAGAAAAGTAGAAGGAAAGGGAAGCACAATTAGTACGCAAGGGAAGGAAAAATAGTAGGTCAGGAACACCCACGACAAGCTTCGCTTGCCTCCATTATCTCGACAGGGGAAGGTCTGGTGATTTTTTTAGGTCTAATCTTTTTTAATTGACTGTCAGGTAACACTATTCTAATGCTTTATATAAATTACTCTATCATGCAGGCATTACTTCTACGAGAAGTTAATGTGCCTAAATGAATAATTACCACAATTACTCTAAATAACCTTTAATTTCATTATTTTACAGCAGATATTTAAATTTACCAAGTATAGCTGGTGATATCGCAAGGCGTATCCACTTGGAAAGAATTCTTTGAACTGGCCTAGTTTCGATCGGTTTTATGCAGTTCTTATGAAAATCTGAATTAAACAAGAGTGGGCTTTATTTTCACAAGTCAGAATTTGCACGGTGAGGAGAATGTGTGTTCTGCCGAAACCTCTGTGTGTACGTGATGCAAGAATTTGCAATATCCTGATGTCCGCTGCAACTAAGAGCTTCGTGAGCGTTGCTTTCGCTGGAAGAGACCTGGAAAATGCATACATCTATGTCAGAACTTAAGGGGCATTGCTTTACACATATTTTCTGGTTTCATAGAAATTTAATTCTGGTAGGTCATATTGCGGTGTCGTAAGACAGACTTGTTGCCGTGCTATGACGTCCGAGATTCAATACCGAAGCAGGTAATCGGATATAAATGTTCAAAGAAGAAAGGAGACAGTTTTCGCAATGGTGGAAAATTTATAGCTGCACAAAATGAAAAGCACTATAGAAAAAATGTTGCCGGCTGCCACGCACATGTGGGAAGCAGTTATAAGCGAAGCTTTACCATTTTCCATCCTTCTGGCTCAACGCTTCTAGAAAAATTCAGTCTCTGGTTCCCTTTTGTTCACTCAGGTTCTTTCTCCATGCTCGGCTGCGTCTGTGTCCGTCTTATTTTACTACTCCAGAGTCGTCTTCTTCTATTTTCTGTTGCCGAATTCTCCCCAATTCTTGCCAGTCGTTCTTCATGTGCGTTTGATCACATTCCTAGTGGTGCTATCCTTTTGGGGCATTGTCCAAATGGTTCTTACGCCCAGTCGCACAGAGCACGAGGTAAAAGTTGTCCATTGGCGCACCTATATTCAGTGAGCTAAGCTCTGTTCGGACACGTATCTGGTGGCACATGGACAGTTGAATATACCCAGTGAACCAAGTTGCTTATTTGGGCACTCACCAAGTGACACAAACCAAGCGACCCAAGCTGCTGTATTACTGACAACAAATTAGCCAGCATCAGCGACACCGGGCAGGTTGAATAAGGAGACAAAGAAATTTGCCCTTTAAAACTACTAATATAAAGAGTGGAACGGACGAAGAAGCAAGAAACAAATAGCAGACTACTAGAATGCGGCGTTCCAAGTAGGCTTTTTCCAAGACTTTTCCACTTGTTGAAGATACGTTTTTACACAGCGGGTCTCAAATCACCTGGAGATAATGGTAGAGCCTGCTTTTATAAGCGGTCCAAGAGGCACTGACGTCTTGCCGGTCATACCGAAGAGAACGAAGAAGGAGCTCTTTGAAACATACGTGCCCTCCCGCGCGAATTTTGTGGTGCCTGAACGTTAAAGTGATGTGGTTTGTAGACGCGCTGTGTGGCGTTTTTCCACCGCCCAGGCGTACGCTTGCGTGCCAAGCTAACTTGCTGGCACCTTAGCTTCCTGGCTATTATATGCATGTGTCAACTTCCTTAACAAGCAGCGCTTAAGAACTAAATCATGCCCATAGTTTTATAATATCGGCTTCAGCGCTGAATACATTTCGATTATTTGATTCATCGACGGATTCGTTATTTATTAAGTCCAAGGCTACACTGCGTGTCCGAGAGACGTCTTTGTGGAGGGTTCCGGATTATTTTTGTGATCGTGGTTACGAATTGTGTCCCTAAATCCATGTTGTTTTCACATTTCTTCACCATATGAACGTGGCTGCGCTCACTGGGAATAGAACCAACCGCTGCAGGTCTGAAAGTGGAGGGCCATGCCACTTCAAAGTGAGCTTCCAGCAATAACCCAACAAGACGAAAAGCAACTTCTGATGACCCGTTTTAATTCACGCAGTCAAAACTCGCAATGAGGCAGAATTCCAAGGCGCGATGACCTGACTCGCTTGCGAATAGTATTCGAAGTGGCTGGCTGTCACTAGAACTGTTTTAGTGGCTTAGAGTTTCGGGCGCATTGGCGAGTGGTGTCATTGATTCCTTGTCACTATTTCCACGGTCCTAAAGGTCTTTAGCTGGAAAAGGACGAGCAAGTCTCAGACCGAAACTCGCCCAGAACGCGGGGAACAAAAAGAATATAGGCAAATAATTATCAGCGGAATTACACTTGCCGTATTTTAAGCTTCCTACAAGGCAATTTTATCACATGAACGAATTTCCTTGGAACTCCATAGCATTCCTGAATGTTGAGAAGAGATGTTCATTATTCAAAAGTATGTTACCGTTTCTCTCTGCGATATACTCATTACAACGCTCAAAAATTGAAACAAGAGCAACAGAAAGCGTAAGTAAAGACCTGAAGGTCGTGCCGTCTGATAGAGGGGATTCAATTGGCGGCTTAAAATTTAATTCATATTCGAACAGACTGTGAATTATCGGCAGAGTCGACACACTGCTTTTGCTGTCTTCTCTGGTCCTCACTTGAAGTTGGCAGTCTGTAGTACGATTTCAAATTACGGATATGTTATTGAGAAGCATACAAGCGCTGGCCAGTGCATTATTAACTGAATAGGCAAGTGAAACTTTTTTTTACAAAAGGTGGCAAAGATGAGTGCGATAAATTTTCAAAATCACAACAATACGAAACGAACCATTTTGCGAATGCTTATAACCCACTGCAGTACTGAAAGACGGACCCTCGTGCGTTTTGAAAGATTGTAGTATTGAGAATGAACACAGTGTTGAAATGTTGCGCCCCCCCCCCCCTCCGCCCTCTTACTGGTCAGTTGATCGTATCTCTCTTATTTTAATCAGAAGAAAAAGAATTGGTGGCCATGGCGAGAATAAAATTTATCAAATCCGGCAGAACTCATCTCGCGTTCACTGCCGCCATCCGTGCGGTTAACATTCAAGCATTGTAGCGACGAGCCGCATTGCTGAAGGCAACTTTGTTTAGAATCTGTAATGCTCATTCGGAAACTTCCGTTGCTTTGGCTACACGCTGTGCGCAGTGTATCCGGTATCGGTCCACTTTGCTGTGACTCCTGTCCGCCAGGCTTTGCAACGACAATAGCGGCATGACAATAACTATACGACGTCGTTGCAGTGACGAAGAAAGAATGACGTCGATGGAAAGACGAAAGTGGTATGACGACGTCGGAATGAAGACAATGGGGTGCCCATTCTGAAATGATTAATATGGTATAACAACGACAGCGTCACAGCGACTGCATGAGGGAAATAGGGTAATAACGGGTGCATGACGCCGATGACGCGATGATGACGTCATGAAGAGAATCACATGGCGAAGCTAGTATGACGACTAAGAAACTACCACGGTGGGATCACGATGGCGATATTGCAAAGAATGCGTGACCGCAACTTATGACGACGACGCAGTGAAGATAGGACATTGAAGATATGCTTATTGCAGCATGATTAGAATAGAATAACGTCGATGAAATGGTCCAAGCGGTATGGCAACGGCGGCGTGGTGACAATTTCAGGACCTTTCTTAAGCGATGACATTGTTACAATGAGAGCTTAACACCAATGTCATGATGACAAGTGGATGATGATGATGACGGGTGACGACGATGGCAAGGCGAGGGTCGGATGACGAAGCTTAAACGAGGAAGATAGAACAACCACGACGGCATCACAACCACGACCATGCGTTTTAATATAAATAAATTTAATAAAACCTAAATTTCAAGCCGCCACTATTGAATTGAACAAATTGCCGTATTGCAATCCATATGGCACTTTGCTTTCCCTAGTCGTTTTCTCCTTCTGTATTTTGGAGTGTGGCAATGAGCATCTTGCGGCGAAAAATTTCATTGGATATTATCCGTACAACTGCTCTTGTCAATATTAAACAATGCTATTGAGTTCTAAAGAAAATAACTCAACGATAAAATTTCCCTTTAAGTGCGAAGTACAGTAACTGTAATTATCGCGGTTATTACTTACTTGTATTCACTTGTTATTCCGTGCCTTGTTGCTCAAGCTTGTTCTATGACTTCGTTTTTTTTTTCAATTGAACATTTTAAGGCCGAATAAATAGTCACTGAATCAACGGCATCATTCATCTATCCACAAGAACACACAGGACACTAGAACAGTTCTAATGACAGTCACATGGTTCGAGTCCTATTCCAATGGCGTCCTTGACTTATTCCTCTTCGAGTTCAGACCCCGTGGCCTGAGCTAGTGAGCAACTTTGGTCACTGGGTAGTCGTAAGAGGCTCCATAGATAGGCTCCAAGTGCCTTAAGTAGGCAAACAGTGGTCATGGCATTAAAATAACGCTGTTCCTTTACCACACGCTCTTATTTTGCGTGGGGCCACGTTAAGGGCGAAGGTGGTGACGACGGCGTGGCGGCGGCTGCTGCTGCTGCCGTCGCCGCCGCCAACACAAGGCAACACTCAAATAAGGGATCGGCTTATATGTAGCCTCCTCTGTACTACCTCCAGATGTACATTTGGACAGCTATGTTCTGCGAGGATTTACGGAGTGATACAACAAGCGGTACATAAATATTCTCAATGCCATAAATATCCGCCTTCGAGCGCATAAGGGCGGATCTTTCTTTCGGTGCCTCCTTTCCTGGGCTTTGCCGCATGTGCTCTGCTGACTTCTTGACAAATTAGGCAATGCCGAAGCTGGCGTGATAAAATAAGTGCACCGCCATCCCGGAGACGGCGCAAACCGTGGTGACATGGATCACTTCAGTAGCCTGGTTGAGGTTCCCGCTCTTGTTGATTTTCCGGCCACGTATGTAATCGCTGTGCTGCAAAATGTGTAGCAGAAGGTGAACAGTTTCATACACTCAAATCACCGCTGCACGAATGATTTACTTCACGTAGATTAAAAGTTGTGCGTTGAACCTTCATATTTCTTTTTCTTTAGATTTCTCTACCACATCGGCGCCACCACGTAGCAAGATAGAGAACGGCGTTAACTTTCATATATCGCAATGCATATGACACATCGAAAAAGAAATGTCTCAGGGCCACTTAGCGCAAAGGTTCGTGTACAGCGCTCTCTGACATACCTCGCCGCCTTTCTTTCAGATACCGGCGTGACATGCTCTCTCGCGTTTCTTTCTCAGATAGATGTAAGCATTAGGAGGAAGCATTAGTTCGGGAGCTGATATTGAAAAACATTCCGACAGAACCGATCTTACCATGGCTATCGACTTTAATAAGATTTGCGTGCAAGCAATGCAGCGACACCGCGTATTGCTGAAGGCGCCTTCAATTAAAATATGTAATATTCATGCCGAGATCTCCATTGCTTCGGCGACATGCGACATGTATACGCTGTGTTCGGGTAGGGCCACTTTGCTATGACATGCCCTTGTTAAGTTCGGATATTACCATGAGGGGATTGCAACGATGGAATGAGGACGAAAGAACGGCGTCGGTATAAAACGAAGTCGGTACGACAGCGACGGCCTTACGTCAGTTGGATGGCGAGTGTATGACGATTGCGTCACTAGGACATGTATGACGACGACTTTGCGACGCAATGAAGGCGATGGCACGACATCGACGGCGTAATCATGATTGAATGACGACGGCATAATTACTATGGAAAGAGGAAGGAATGACGTCAGTGAAATGACGTAGCCGGTAAGTACACAATGACATAAAGACAATTTGATGACGTTTCTGAAGTGATGACGGGTCACGACGAAAGCGCAAGGCTAGGGCATGATAATTAGACTGATGATAATTAAATGACCGTGACGCCTGGCTGTACTAAAAATGAAACATGGTTACTGTGAGAACCAGCCATTATAAAAAAACTGAAATTTTAAGAACAACTTAAAAAAGAACGCTATAGTACCAAATTACGTCTCTCAGTAATACCTCAGCACTTCAGAATGATGTCAGCTGAATTGTTAAGACATATAATACGGAGCAAATTGGTCATTTGGACTTTTTCCAAATACTGGCAAGTATACTGCCAAATTTTTAGGCTAAAGGAAAACTGTGTCACATTTTCCCACGTCAGACACAAACGATATCGTTCGCAAAAATGCGACATCCGGTTTTGTTTCAGCGTTACGCAACTTAAATTATCTAACTGCATAGTTCCACTCCCAGTCACGAAACTGTGATTTTCCCCGTTTCCTAAAAGTATAGGATTACTAAATAAAAATCCTTCCTGAGCCAGTGGGGCCCTGATAGAAGGGCTGCACTCACAGTAACCAAGCACGATTTTTATTTTAATGAAGTTGTTTCTCTCTCTCTCTCTCTCTCTCTCCTTCCAGAGATGCTAGAACTACCGTTTCTCTCTCGTCTGGGACAAATTTATTTTATTTGCTTTTTATAGTGGTGGAGGTGTTCCCTGATGAGGTCATTTTTGCACTTTCCTTATACTTCTAGGGTGCTTCATAAACGAACCATGGTAATTTTTTGAGGTCAGCTGATTTCAACGAAATTTCTACTATGCCATGTGATCATTAGCACTCATCTGTGCGGAATGGTGCGACACAAGTTGATTAGTTTAGCTGAAAAAAAAACTTTTTTTCAATTTCATACATGCTCCCGACTCGCTTCCGCGAATGTATCACATTTTACTACCCACATTTTGCTAGCTGACGTCAGCACCTATTTCGTGAGCACACGACGGTGACCCTGAAGTCGGTGCCTGCCAAATGGTTTCAAAGAACGCATCTCTTTTCTGTGCAATCAAGGCGTAAATTATGGCATAAAACCTGCAAAGACAATGTCAATTCATAGATACATCTATAAAACACAAGGTCTCTCAATAATATAGCGCATGATTTTTTTTTTTCATTTAATGGGCGCTTTCGGGATCGAAAAGTCAAACAGCACTACGTGCTTGAACACGGACGCTATGGTGATGTTCTTCGCATTCGTGAATGATAGTTGGTCATGTAATCACGCAAAGCGGGTCTCCAAGCTACCTATGCCAGTTTCCGTTTTGATACTAGCTTTTTTATTACTAACATATATCGCACTTGCACTTTTCAACTCAAATCGGCTCGCCCTGCATCTGACCGGACGAGTCATCTATCTTCGAAAACACCGTATCCTGAAGTGATGAAAAAAGAAGAGAAATAACCGGAGTTTATATTCTTGTGTGCCGCAGTAGGGACACGAATTTGCAGCGCAATATAATTTTGGAAGGCTGAATTATTGGGGCGTGTCAAGCAGTCAGGCAACTTCGCCGACATTGCGATACAAGGCGTCAATCACATGGCACGCTGTACTTCGATTCAGACATTAGCTGCAACGCCGTGGAAAGTACGCCAGGAATTCGGCCATGGCAATTTATCTCTCGGCGCGTTCTGTCAATGCTTCGCTGCGCGCCGACGGCGCTGGCTCGCGCTAGCATTCGCGTGAGGCTGCCGCGACAGGCTGCAAATAAAAACACCTGAAAAAATGAAATTTATATAAACCATGCATTAGCAGTCGTATACCACAGCTTGTTTGTTTATACAGATTCAAACATTTTTTTTAAATTCTGTACTGAGCCTACGTAAGGAACAGTTTAGCACGATTGCGGTCCATCAAGATAGTTTTTCGTGTAGTGCTTTTACAACAACGCGCTCACAAAAAAAAAAGAAACTGAACCAACGAGCCTTATTTATTTCTCTGTTGACCATTCTTCCGACATCTGCATTTGTGCTACCCATTGTGGCAACTGTGACGGAGGTACTCCCGCTTATTCGCGATCAAGCTCATCATGGAAAAAAAAAGAAAAGGTACTAATGGAGCTCAAGGTCGAACTGAACATCTCTTTCCAAAAAGTACCCCCCCCCCCAAGGCGTTTTTCCATATCTCACAATTTAAAAAATTATTATTTGGGGTTTTACGTGCCAAAACCACGATCTCATTATGAGGCACGCCGTAGTGGGTGACCCGAGAAATGTGGACCACCTGGGGTTCTTTAACGTGCAGCCTAAATCCAAGTACACGGGTGTTTTCGCATTTCGCGTTGCATTACGAAATGAGCTACGGATCGAATAGGTTCTATCTAACTGTTCGCAGTGACTAAACAGCTTGAATTTAATTGGGTTGTTTCAGGTGTCAAAAACATGATATGGTTACGAGGCACACCGTAGTTGGAGAGTCCGAAATAATTTCAACCATCTCAGGTTCTTTAACGTGCGCGCAATGCATGGTGCACGGGCGTTTTTGCATTTCGCCGGCACCGTAACGTAGCCGAGGTCGCGGCCGATATTTGATGCCGCGGCCTCGGGATTAGCAGCGTAATGCCATACCCGTAACGCCACCATGGCGGTTGTACAACATCTTGTCTTGTTAGGTAATTTTCGCTAATTTAAAATTGTTACTGTTTTCAATGCTGCATTGTGGGAATGTTTACCTAAGCGTCAGATAAATATTTAGCTACTGGTAATAAATCGCGTCAGTATAGAATTGTTCCGCTACTTTTACTATCTCATCGAAATTGCTGATGATATTACCATGCTTATCTTTCAGTGCATACATCTTGCCTTGTCCTATGCCAACCTTTCTTCTTACTGGTTTAATGATGCGTCCACATTTTACGGCTTCCTCAATCTTTCCCATGTTATAATTTCGAATATCCCTTACTTTCTTCTTGTTGATCAGTTTTGACAGATCAGCGAATTCTATCTGATCTCTTGAGTTGGAAATTTTCATGTTTTGTCGTTTCTTTATTAGGTCCTTTGTTTCTTGGGAGAGCTTACCTACTGGTTGCCTTGGTGCCTTACCTCCAACTTCAATTGCTCCAGCTTCTGAGATCAACCTAGTTACGGTTTCATTAATTACCTCTATGTTGTCTTTATCTCTGTTTTCTAAAGCTGCATATTTGTTTGCGAGCACCAGCCTGAATTGGTCTGCTTTTACCCTTACTGCCTCTAAGTTGGCCTGTTTCCTCTTGACTAATTTCACTCTTTCTCTCTTCAAATTGAGGGAAATCCTAGACCTCACTAACCTATGGTCACTGCACTTTACCTTACCTAATACTTCTACATCCTGCACTATGCTTGGATTGGCAGAGAGTATGAAATCTATTTCATTCCTTGTTTCTCCATTAGGGCTTTGCCAGGTCCACTTCTTGTTGCTGCGCTTCCTGAATAAGGTATTCATTATTCGGAGCCTATTCCTTTCCGCGAATTCTACTAACATCTCTCCTCTTGCATTCCTAGAATCGAGGCCGTAGTTGTCCAATTGCTTGTTCACCAGCCTGCTTTTTCCCCACTTTTGCATTGAAGTCACCCCTGACTACAGTACACTGAGTTTGCACCTTTCTTTTTCAGGTCACTTCCTGTTGCTGCGCTTCCTGAAGAAGGTATTCATTATTCGGAGCCTATTCCTTTCCGCGAATTCTACTAACATCTCTCCTGTTGCATTCCTAGAATCGATGCCGTAGTTGCCAATTGCTTGCTCACCAGCCTGCTTTTTCCTCACTTTTGCATTCAAGTCGCCCATGACTACACTATACTGAGTTTGCAACTTTCTCATTGCTAATTCCACATCTTCATAAAATTGTTCTATTTCTTCATCATCGTGACTAGATGTTGGGGCGTAGGTTTGTATTACCTTCATTTCGTACCTCCTATTCAGCTTTATTACGACGACTGCTACCCTCTCATTAATGCTTTGGAATTCATCAATGTTGCCCGCTATGTTGTTATGGACTAGAAGTCCTACCCCGGATTCTCTCTTATCTGGAAGCCCTCTGTAGCAGAGGACGTGGCCGTAAGTCAGCACTGTGTAAGCCTCACCAGTTCTTCTAACCTCACTAAGGCCAATAATATGCCAGGCAATGCCTGATAATTCTTCAAATAGTCCCGCTAAGCTAGACTCATTCGAGGGGGTGCACGTGCTGAACGTTGCCAGGTACAGTGCACAAAACAGCCAAGCTACTTTCATTCGAAATAGTGATGAACCGGATACAGAAGCTCCTTCTATAACTAGCGATGAAGTTAGAAGGGCCTTGAAAGACATGACCAGGAAAAAAGCTGCTGGAGAAGATGGAATAACAGTACATTAATCAAAGATGGAGGAGATATCATGCTTGAAAAGCTTGCGACCCTTTATACGCACTGCCTCACAACTTCAAGTGTACCAGAGAGCAGGAAGAACGCCAACATTATACTAATCCATAAGAAGGGAGACGTTAAAGAATTGAAGAATCATAGCCCCATTAGCTTGCTTTCAGTATTGTATAAAATATTCCCCAAGATAATTTCCAATAGAATCACGGCAACACTTGACTTCATCCAACCAAGAGAAGAGGCTGGCTTCAGGAAGGGATATTCTACGATGGATCATATCCATGTCATCAATCAGGTAATCGAGAAATCTGCGGAATACAATCAACCTCTCTATATGACTTTCATAGATTATGAAAAGGCATTTCATTCAGTAGAGATACCAGCAGTCATAGAGACATTGCGTAATCAAGGAGTACAGGAGGCATACGTGAATATTTTAGCAAACGTCTAGAAGGATTCCACAGCTACCTTGGTTCTCCACAAGAAAAATAGAAAGTTACATGTCAAGAAAGGGGTCAGGCAAGGAGACACAATCTCTCCAATGCTATTCACTGCGTGCTTAGAAGAAGTATTCAAGCTCTTAGACTGGGAAGTATCAACGGCGAATAACTCAGCAACCTTCGGTTTGCAGATGACATTGTCCTATTCAGCAACAGTGGAGACGAATTACAGCAAATGATTGAGGACCTTAATTAAGAAAGTGTAAGAATTGGGTGGAAGATGAATATGCCGAAGACAAAGATAATGTTCAATAGCCTGGCAAGGGAACAAGAATTCAGGATCGCCAGTCAGCCTCTAGAGTCTGTAAAGGAGTACGTTTATCTAGATCAATTACTCACAGGGGACCCTGATCACGAGAAAGAAATTTACAGAAGAATAAAATTGGGTTGGAGTGCATACGGCAGGCATTGCCAAATCCTGACTGGGAGCTTACCACTGTCGTTGAAAATAAAGTGTACAATCATTGCATTCTACCGGTGCTGACATATGGGGCAGAAACTTGGAGGTTAACAAAGAAGCTCGAGAACAAGTTAAGGACCGCACAAAGAGCGATGGAACGAAAAATCTTAGGACTAACGTTGAGAGACAGGAAGAGAGCGGTGTGGATTAGAGAACAAACGGGGATAGCCGATGTTCTAGTTGACATTAAGCGGAAGACATGGAGCTGGGCAGGCCATGTAATGCGTAGGATGGATAACCGGTGGAGCATTATGGTTACAGAATGGATACCAAGAGAAGGGAAGCGCAGTCGAGGTCGGCAGAAAACCAGATGGGATGATGAAGTTAGGAAATTTGCAGGTGCAAGTTAGAATACGCTAGCGCAAGACAGGGGTAATTGGAGATCGCAGGGAAGGCCTTCGTCCTGCAGTGGACATAGAATATAGGCTGATGATGATGATGAATAAATCGGGGTCCAAAATAGAATTTGCGATGAGCAAATAATTGTACCAAAGGTGATACTATCCACACAACAAAGCAAGCATTGTCTACATTTTGGCTGTACAAAGCAAACTGAGGCTAGATCAACGAATGCTTTCGCGGTCTAGGTGTTGCGTAGGTTATTTATGCATAGTGCTGCTTGTGGGTTTTTGCCTTCATTTGAGCACCGTCTTTGTTTTTTCCCTTCTTTCTTTTTCGTCCTCCAAGGCTTCCTTGTCCCTAGTCATTGGTTCTTATTGATTTTACTTCCTTTGGAACGTCATACTTAGATCTTCTCCCTTAAATTTTCCTCCTTTTAATGCGATGCATTCTTTGACTCCTCCCATCTACTGAGCGTTGGGTAGGTTCTTGTCTCACCTCGTTTCAGAAACAAAGAAAGTTAAATTGTCCGATGGCGAGATCGAACCCCCAAAGCCGAGCAGAGCAGCTCGATGCTGGAACGGTCAGCCCACGACCGGACGCACGTTTCTTTCATGCTAATGCCATCTAGCACTTTGAGACTACAGGCGCCTGCGTCATGTCACATAGTACAAGCAAGAGCACGTGAACTCACGTGCACGTGCTCTCTTGCACGTGCCCTCGTGGACGGACTCTCTGCAGGTGCTTGAGCACGAGCATGCGTTCTTGAACACAAAGCTTGAGCTCGTGCACGTGTTCAAGTTTTCATGTGACCTCAGACTTAACGCTCTCTTGCCCTTGCGTCACGAGCTGGAGCGTGTCAGTTTCTCTCATCGTTGCCTCGTGGCAGCTAACGCTTTGAGACGCTGTGTTAGACTGCCCCTTTTCAGGAATGGCCCAGGTCGTGACGGAACAAGTAACGTTTCCTCGCAGAGTTTTAAAAAATACCACACGCATGTCATGACATTATTGTCATGAGTCCTGAGGAGTCTTTTTAGAGACCTTAGGAGACCTTAAGACCTACCTAAGACCTTACCTAAGAGACCTTAAGGCGAAAGCCACAGTCATGTTCATAACTATGACTTCAACCATTAACGTTTAGCCTTTTCCTTCATTTAGTACCACATCCGAACCCATTACATTGGTTTTTGAGTGTTAATCTTTTTTCGCTTAGTCATTCTCTTTTTTTCTGAGTCATGCTCATGACTATGATATCCACCACCATCATTTAAAGTTTCCTTCACTCAGTGCCCACGTGCGAACCCATTTCAGTGGTTTTTGAGTATTAATCCTTTTCGCTGGGTCATTGTCATGACCTACATGACACGCATA
The DNA here is from genome assembly GCF_013339745.2 of Dermacentor silvarum. Classification (NCBI taxonomy): domain Eukaryota; kingdom Metazoa; phylum Arthropoda; class Arachnida; order Ixodida; family Ixodidae; genus Dermacentor; species Dermacentor silvarum. The sequence goes on from NC_051163.1 coordinate 74,696,131, forward strand.
TAAATTTCATGACCAATCACTTATGTTCGTCATACACTCCTGTCATACTATGTCAATTTTGGTACCTGCCAAGTTAACGAAACTACCATGAGAGCACCAGGATGTAGGCGGCTGTTTCATGACTTACATGATACGCATGTCATGACATTTATGTCACGACATATCATTTATGTTCGTCATATACTATTGTCATAGTATGCCAATTTTAGTTAACGAAACGACCATGAGAGCACAAAGGCCTAGGTGGCTAGATAGATAGATAGATAGATAGATAGATAGATAGATAGATAGATAGATAGATACTGTCAAAGTAGCAAATGTTTGCCAAGAAAAAAAATACTTTGCGTAACATCGATTGCCTCATTGCGTGGAGTCTGCGTAATGTTTATTCTTTCCTGTATCTCTTTATGAATTAACGCAAATGATAAAACAAGGTTTCTATTTAGCCGCGCTTTCCATTACGACTGTGGCATGCGGAGTCTTTCTAATGAGATCTATGGAACGTATTTTTAGAATGTTCAGCGGGCCTCTAAGCTATGCCTGGGAGATTAAAATGTTGCCCCAAGTGGGCCGGCTGATCGGACAGTTTTGCGAGCTCGGCAACTTTTCCGAGAAAGCTTTCGCGGCAGGCTGTTTATATAGTGGCCTTTGAAACGTGTGATATCGTGGGGTCGGGGATTTCCTAAGCAGCTCAGGGATTCCATTTCTGACAGCGCAATCTCTTTCTGCAAAAACGATTGCTTATGGGCACGGGTTCATTCCTGTAAGATCGCGCTTTCGCTGTTCTATTGGATTTTTCACCTGCTTGACTGTGCAATTGTGCAGGCTTTTATGTGCACTACAAGTAAAATCAGCTGGCAGCGGCTGTTAATAAATGAAATTTCCCACTATTCGTGCAATACGAAGTGTAATAACATTTATTTATTTATTTATTTATTTATTTATTTATTTATTTATTTATTTATTTATTATTCAGTTTCACTGTTAGCCCGTTTTGAACGGACACATAAGGGAACAACGACAAGATGTGAACACAATAGAGTGCTCGGCGATTGAAACGCGATCTCGAACAGCATCGCGGCCGCCGTTTATTGCGCCAGTGGTGATCGCTGGTTGATCGATCAGGGGGCCGAATGCAGTTACGATGCAAGAAAAAGCTTCTCGCGTTTATAGGACACAAAAATGCATAATCTCAGTATCATCAGTGCCCACCGCTGGCGCAACAAACTTCCGGCCGCCATGTTGTCCGAGATCGCGTTTCAACCTCTGAGCACTGTACATACATAAACCACTTCGGGCAGTGCGTGTAGCCGCAACGTTTAGAATTGTAGTTTGTATAAACAGAAAATAATGATAGTAATGCTGCCGCATTGTCATACTAATTCCACCCCAAACTACAGGCACCTAAGCATCCCATCATATGGCATTAAACATTAAGGAAGATATTTTATTGCGGTCGCAATTTATACTGTATGTGCGAGTGAAAGCGTGTGAGGGTGGGCCAGCAATTGCGGCTCCATCTTGCGCACGCAAGGGAGGGGAGCGAGAAGGAAGCACCCCGTCTTCCGGTCGCGCGCAATGCTCCGGAGGAAGGGGGGGAGGGGGTGCTCTACTCCCGTCGGCTCGAGCGTCCGCGCGCGCCTGCCTGGGCAGCAAGGCTCCTTGCAAGTCTCCGGTGGGGTAGGGCAGGAATGGGGGGTTTGCGCGTTCTACGTCGCGCAAGCCCGCCCAGGCCACTGTATCTTGAAAGCCATCTGCGTCGGGGACAGAGTCTGCCCTGCGCTGTGTTATCGCGCCTAAATTCGCGTTGATGCAAGCGGCAGCACGAAGGTCAATTCGCTCTCCGATGCAGCCGCGCTTACTCACTCCAGCATTTTGACAGCGAGTTACCGCGGTCATCGAGTGAGGTGCCTTCATGTTTGCTTTTGCGCTCGTTACACCATGCTTTTTAATTTAGTTAGTTAGGGAAGGTTTACAAGTTTATACAGCCGATAAAACTACAATCCTTACTAATTTACTGTCGCAATCGATGCGTCGCCTTTCGGGCGAAAGTGGGCCCTTTTTTTATAACTGGTTCAGATTGAGAAAAAATAAATAGCATGAATATAGAAGAAAATTCGCAATCAGGAAAAAAAAACAGTAAAATAGAGAACGTTGTTTTACTCTTCCTCTTCTACTGCTCCCGTTACCAGTAAGAGCAGCTCCTCGTCTTCTTTGGTTCTTGGGGTCACTACACTCTCCCTGGCTTTCTTTTCTCCATCCGCTGGATATTGGACTCATATTGCTGATGGCTGCTATTTGTATGACACCTTCTTCCGTCATGTAGCCGATGGTCTTGAAAATTCCGTCTTTTGTCGCCGTTCTCGTCGCTTTAAATGGTCCCACAATGCATACGCTTTAAACAGAAGAATGGAGGTTGTCACCAACCAGTGTATGAGAGCATCAAGGGCAAGATGTTGCGTTATGGAAAGCTCGAACACGTGTAGGAACGGTGACTGTACTATATCATGTTGCAGTGAATTCCACTCTTCAGTTGATCTAGGAAAAAAATTGTATTTATACCAGTTTAGCCGAGTAATTATGGGCGTGAACTGCGATTCCTAGCTGCTCCTTACCTGTCATGAGCGCTGTCTTAAATACTGCCCTGCATTCAAGTTGAAAAAAGTTTTACATAGCGCATAGAGAAAATTCAATCGAGCTATTTTTCTGCCTGCCGACAGTACAGGTAATTTGAGTTCATTTAGCATGCCAGTTACTGCATCAGTAAATCTATACCTTGTAAAGATAAACTTAGCCGCTCTCCTCGGAACCATTTTCAATCTCTTCAGCTTCGTACTTCTATAGAGGCCCAATATAATACCTGCATACTCTAGCGCTGGCCACACGTGAGATAAACATGCAGTTCATTTGACTTTTGTCGATGCAAGCTTCATTATTCTTTTTAAGATCCCAAGCTTTCTCTCTACCGTGTTGCATAGGTTAAATGTAGTTAGTTAAATCCAGTTCTCCGTTATTATAACACTTAGGTACTGAAAGTTTATTGACGCGCGTTAAGAATTGTGACCCATATTGTATTCAGTAGTGAGTATAGTCTTAGCTCTGTTTGTCAGCCTAGCATAAGATGTCTTTTTGTAGTCCATTTTCATCTTTCAAATTGTGTACAAGTCTTTAACTATATTTATTGCTGAACTCATTTGGATCTGATCTGCATGGCAGTTTATTTCGGAATAAGTTAGTCATTGGCGAATAGCCGTACTGTTATACCAGGTTTTTTTTTTTTTCTTATAGCCGCGCCATAATTTGTAAAACTTGCCTGTGGCAGATGGCACAATGCTGGGGTAAATTACTCCATAGGGTGGCCATTACCTCTATGCGCAATAAAATGCTTATATACACTAATTATTAGACTAATTAACTTTTTAATCATTTAACTTACGGACATACGTGTCGCTTTACGAATGGTAGCCGGTGAGTCTCGCAAGGCGAATTCACTTGGAACGAATTCTCAGGACTACACCAGTTTCGAGATATTTCAATGTGTCCGACTAAATGCATTGGTGTTCAAGTTATTTTTGTGCTTTCAATGCATAAAAACAGCGTTTTCAGAAAACGTAAGTGGAACATCAAGGCATTTTTATTGCAAGTTTGACGAAGCATATCGCGTGACTACAGCCATTATTTGAATTACTTCCAAGTCAGGGATGCCCTCAAGCTCACTAGCTACAATTGGTAGATTGAATATCTGCGGCAAAGTAAATACTGAAAATGTAATTAGTGCATTTTGGGGATTTATTAATATAACCATTGTGATACAGACTGTGGAAAGCTGGGCAAGTGGGTTGTGATTAGCATCATGAAACATCGTTCCAGTGCACATATAAACATGGACGAGAAGAATAAGACAACAAGAACGCCGGACTTACTGAATTTTATTCTCGGAACACAGGGATTTATCAGCGCGAGAGGGGGGTGGGGGGGGGGGGGAGGTGCTGCTATTGCACCGGACCGCTCAAAGATGTTTCTTTGATACAGGCCACAATCATCAAAGGCGGCGAAAGCCAAATGAATGCAAAAGTTTCACATCATTCATGTACAATCTTGCAGATCTCCCGCCATACCTAGCTGATGCGAAACGCACGTTGGCACTGAGATAATCAAGTTCCTTTTTCCCGAGTGCTACAGAAGGAGCACTGACGCAGTAATCTTTTTTTTTTTTTAGAGATACAAAGAGCTTCTAAAATTTCCCGGTTTTTCTGAGTGCTAAACTTGCGCAACACACGTGTTTGTTCGAAAAACGCCTTGCATGCTGGCTTATGCAAGCAAGGGCGAATGTGGTCGGCTAAATGACCAGCGCCACTTAGTGAAGCAGCATTCCTGCGATCTGTAGCAAGCGTTCGTTAATACAGCGCCCGGTTTGGCCAATATAGCCTTTATCACAGGCGAGGAGTAATGCTATACAACACACCAACCTCACATTCAACGAGGGCTTTGGTGCGCTTTATCTTGCAGGCTGGCTTCTTCTTGGATTCTTTCACTAGGCGAAGCATTCGCCATAGCTTTTCCGGGACTGAAAACACAACACCTACCCCGCACCCGTCGCCAACCTTCTTGAGGCAGCTGTGGAACCTAGTGCCAGTAGGGCACTACGACAGGTCGCTGTGAAGCTCTCTACTGGATCTCTACCACCGAGGCGACGATTTCTCCATGGAACCCAGCCTTCTACAGACGTCTTGGCTGGGCGTCGACGCTATCCCGAGCTTGATGTTCGCAGGATTTGGCTGGAGCAGAGCGGATGCAGTGTCTTGCCATAGATCTTTTTACGCGCTTCAAATGTGCCGATTGATAATTAGGAATTTGTTTCTTCGACCGTGGCTTGTACTGCCAGCCCACGCGCGCTCCGTGAAAAGTAAGGCACACATCGAGGCACTGGATGCGACCATCCTGCGGTAGTTCATGCGTGAACTTCCTTCCAAAGACGCTGCTAGCAAAAATATCAAGGAATGTTGCTCACGCCATTACCAATATCCTGAGCCTCAGTCGCGTTCATTACCACGAGTTAATCGTCTACGTATCTAAGCACACCAAAGCCCTCGTTGAATATGAGGTTGGTGTGCTGTATAGCATTTCCCTGCTATATTGGCCAAAGCGGGCGCTGTTTTAATGAACGCTTGCTAGAGCATCGCAGGAATGCTGCTTCACTACGTGGCGCTGGTCATTTAGCAGACCACATTCGCCGTGGCTCACATAAGCCAGCATGCAAGGCGTTTTTCGAACAAACACGTGTGTTGCGCAAATGTAGCACTCAGAAAATCCGGGAAACTTTTGAAGCTCCTTGTATCTCCAATGAAAAAGATTACTGCGTCAGTACTCTTTCTGTTACGCTCTGGAAAAAAAAACTTATCTAAGGGCAAACGTGTGTGTCAGCGTCAGCTAGGTGGGGCGAGAGATGCGCAAGATTGTACATGAGGGATGTGAAACTTCTGCTTTCATATGGTTTTCGCCGCCTTTGATGATGGTGGCCTGGATCAAGGAAATATCTTTGAGCGCGTCCCTCCGCCCCCCCCCCCCCCCCGTCCCCCTTGTACATAAAGCCCTGTTTACCGTGAATAAAATTCAGTGGAAGTCTGGCGTTCTTCTATTATTCTTCTCGGCAGTGTTTATTCGTGCAATGGAATGATGTGTCATAAACATTTTTATTCCTAGTGGAATTAATGGCCGTCTGATCGAGCAGTTTAGCACAAGGGCTACAATTGTGTTACCTGCCACAGGTAATTTCTAAAAAATTGATGCAGCTAAAGCAAGCACCCTATGTTGGGGGAACCGTATCTGCTCTATATAGTATCGTCATATATAGCATAGAAAAAGGATCAGGCCTAGCACCGAACCCTGGGGAAACCCGAACGTAACAGGTAGAGTTCACAACTTCACACTGCTTACTTCAACAAACTTCGTTATATTGGAAAGATATGAAGTCATACAATTTACTAGGTTCCTGTTAACGCCGAGTTCAAGCACCTTCCCCAAAAGTTGAGTGTGCGAAACCCGGTCACATGCCTTTGCCATATCAACGCATACTTGCATACATTTGAGCTCGCTCGTTCAGCGCTAAGAAATTGTGAACTAATTCAGTGAGTTGAGTAGCTGCTGACAATCTTTGTCTAAAACCACGTTGATTTGCATTGAAGGTATTTGAGCTCCCGAGGTAATTCATTAATTGTTTGAAAGAAAATGCTCTAATATTTTGCACATCACGCACTGTAATTGATATAGGTCTAGTAGTTTTCAACACTCGGTTTCCTTCTAGATTTGTGCACGGTTACAGCTTTGGCTCGGGAACAAACGGTTGGTAGAATCTGTTCCTCAAGTGATCTAGTGAAAATATTCAATAAATACTCCACCATCCATTCTGCGTGACGTTTCAAGAATTCGTCAGGTATACAATAAGGGCCAACAGACTTAATAATGTGGATGTTAAGCGGCCGGGAAAATATTATTTCGTCTGCTAACAATACATCCGGCATGATTCATGGTTTGTCAACGCTTTCTGTAGTAGGATAAAAAGGAAAAGGTTCGTAGGGTGAAAATGCATAATGAAAACATCCGTTATATTAGACCTCAATTTCCGAACAATCATTAATTATGGAGACATCATCATCAATGTACCGTATCATATCATGAGACGGGGCAAGGTTTCGCCAAAAGCGCTGTGGAGAAGTTTTCAAGGGGTTCAGTGCATTCGAGTAATAGGTCTTATTTGCGTCAAACAATTTCTCCTTAGTGCCGAAGATGGGAGTAATAGCTTCTTTTCGCTTTTTTGTTTAGAGCGCTGCTGTTAGGCGCCCGTTCCGGCGTTTAGCGTTGGCATCGGCGTCCTTCGGCGTAAGCGAGCAAAGCGATGGATGGAAGAGCGAACTCGGAGCGCAGCAGGGAATGAAAGATGGCGACAGCGAAGAGGAAAGCGTAGTGCTGCACGGGACATGTTTTACGGCTGCGACCAAGCATGCAGCGAGCGTGTCCACCGGTACCATATACGGAAAGAAAGCACTGGCGGGGGCTTCGGACCCAATACGCATGCGCTACTTCGCCTGCACCACCGCCGCTAGAGAATGCGCTCCGCACGAGCCACGCGTTCCCGTGTTCACGCTTGCTTTCTGAAAAATTAGTGACGCAACCGGTGGAAATGCTTCGTCTGCCGCTGCTGCTAAACGAGTGGCCCGAGCAGAGGCTCAGCGCCGCCACTTCAGAATAAAATTATTTGCCACACTACATCGCGAATTGAAAACACCTAACTAAGGTATCGTGATCGTCGGTGATATTTTTCTTTACAGTCACACTTGTCGGCCGCTGGAATCGCGCCTTGCCCACCGGCACATCGCTCAGATCGCTTTATCGCCAGAGCAACGCCCTTTCCCCTTTTCCTCCTCTCAACGGCCAGACCGACGCAGTGAGCGCGGTGGGAGCATCGACGCTCCAGCAATGGCGTCTGTCTATCGGCGATGCGGCGATGTGCACATTTTGCGCGATGGTTGTGCACCCGCTGGCCTGACGTGAACCCCGCCAGCACGTGGAGTATTCGGAAGAACATTGACTTGAATTTTCCTTGAGACGTGGCTACGACGTATGCAGCATTTCCAGGTGCCACGGACCGACGCGCCTTGGCCACCATCACCGAGAACGCAAGACCTAATGGTATGGTGACTGCTTTGTAATCTCCGACATCGCGTTCTTGAATAATTCTTTGCAATTATCTTGGATATTGTTGAATCACGGCTCAGTCTAGTTCTTGTCACCTTTAACACCACTATATGTTTCGATGAGAGCGCAAGCAGCTCGAAGGCGACCGCTCTCTTAACGCCGATCGCTTGCTTCGGCAAGAACGTGGTCTTAATTTTCGTAGCCAACATTATCCTGCGGCCTTTTTTTTTTCTACGTCTCTTTCGCATGATATTCCATTGTAGCTGTATAATTCCACGGGTCTCTCAAGGATTGCTCCTTTTTTACTCGTGTGTTTGTTCCGGAACTACATTTTCGAAGCAATAGAAAGTTATATTCTTAAATTGTTCCCACAACATGTTGACGTCCGCCGCCCCATCGCATACTACAATATTGTTAAGCGCACGTGCTTTTAGTGATAAGCGCAAGTGTGGACCGCACATGCGCCATTCTCTCCGTTTGTTTTCCCTGCCCTTTCCCTCTTTTCTTTGGTATATATTCGCTACGGAATATAAACGTGGCTGTTATGCATGGTGACACCGACCATTTCTTGTCAGAGGCGGCGTGACTGCCGCCAACGTAACAAATGTCGTTCTATATCTCGGATGCTGACATCAGAATTTGGAAACATTTCCGGCCTGAAAAGCTTGTCTCTTCACCTTCTTGTTTGGCAAAAACAGTTTTACTGTAAGCAAGACAAGCTTGTGACCATAAAGACCTTTACAAATGGACACTTCCTAATGATTTATTTTGCTACTTAAGAAAAGCAGGTCCTTCAAAAATTGATACTTGTTCCTAATCTAGTTTTGTTAAGGAATTGTCTTCAGTCATTTCTGAAGGCCAAGTCGAGCAAAGTTTTAGTGTTTTGGGTCAGTTGCTCCCAGATCTAGTAAATTCCCTATTATTCCGGGTAGGTTGAAGTCACCCGCAGTGATAACACGTGTGTTAGTTGCTACATTAGTACAAAGATAAATCTTGAATCCACTCTAAATATGTCACAGCTGTTTCGGAGATCTATAAACCGCTCAGACTACAAAACAACTCGCACCTAACATTATCCTGTACCAGATATACTTTCTGTTCCCACACAGTCTTTCATCATGACTAGCTCAATACCACCACCACCACCACCATGTGCATCACTACCATTGCGAATCATTTCATATAAAAGAAAGATTGTTAACGCGAATGCCCCAGGTGCCTATGCTGGCGGTGCTCTTGGTGAAACTGCGCCGTGACAAAAAGTGGCCGATGCCGTAGAGAGTAAAAACACGTCAAAAATGCTCGGATTGACGTCACGTTTCTCAGGTAGGTTCCTGTAAACAAAGTAAATTAGTGTCTTTGAAAATAAGTTTTCGTACATTTCGGTCTGGGTGGCAATGGAACCCGGGCCTCCGTGGTACGACTCCAGAACGCTTCCCTGAAGCCAAGCCTGCTTCAAGTTTCTGGCTTACTAAAGATGTGCCTAGTGCGTGCCTGATTGCACACGTAACGTCACAGCGATCTCGCTGACTACTGCTTACGTCACTGGGCGTGCATGTGATGGTGCGCAGGAGGTGGCGCACGTCATGAGTGCATAAAATGAGCGTGTTGATGGCGTTGCGAAGTCTACGAATGGTACGATGCTTTCGAATTCCCACACGTAAGCAGCCTTAAGTGTCTGCCGAATTTAGTAAGTGCTGTTGTGCCAGGTGTTGTTGCGCAGAAAAGCGAGTGCGCCCGCTCTGCGCATTGACGTCATAGTCGGAGCGGCGGCGGTGGTTGTCGGCAGCGAGCGATGCAGGAGCGGGAACGCTCTTGCGGCTCGCGAGGACGGCCGCGCAAGTACGCCACTGCGGAAGAAGCGCGTGACGCTGTGCCTCAGTGAGGAGGTCTCCTTAGTGCCACACGTGTATTTGCCATTGCGGCTCATTATGTCTTGCAAGACGTGCAGCCCCGGTTGTATAACTGAATGCGTTACCAATAGGGCTTGCCAATAAATCTAACCGCGATTGCATAACTACATGTATTACCAAATGTGCTGCAGACTTTCGCCTTCTTGTGTTACAAGAGTGTAACACCAGCCGACTTTTTTCACAATTACTCATTCCAGGTCGTAGCAGCAAGTTCTTATTACCACTACAGTCTCGGGATCATACTGCATCAGCAGGTGTTCAAGTTGGTGAATGGTGTTAACTTTCAATGTTAGGCACTCGTCAAACAACTCTAGCAAATTTTTTTTTTCACTTCACTCGTAGTTTCAGCGTCATTTTCACTAATTCCGAACACAAATAAATTACTCCGACGCTGTAAGCCCTCCACATCAAAGGTCTATAGCTGCTGTAAATGCTAAGTAGTATATAAACCGTGTACATGTTGATTCAAGTCGGCCTACGCTTTATTTCATTGGATGCACACCCCTTGCACTGTTCTCACGTTCCGCCATCTTTTGAGTCAGTATATCTAATTGTTTGGTAACAGGGACCTGATTTTCTTTGATGAGCTTAACATCTTCTAGCAGCGCTTTCAGTCCCGTCAACAGTTCGTCCAACGTTTTTGCTGCGGCCCAGGGACCAGGCAGGATTCGGCTCGACCTCGTCGGCGAGTGTTTCAGCACACTATCAACACAGACTTTAGGCCCCGGCAGGACAATAATCAATCGAATATTCTTTATGAAACATTTACCGTGCTTACTTACCCGTAAAAACCGGAGAATCAGCTGAGCCGCGTTCACTTTTTTTTTGCGTTCGCCGTGTCCACGAAGTGTCTAGCTGTCGACTGTGCTTAAGTAGCCTGCGCTGTCTGTAGTCGATGCTCTGGAGAATGTATTTCCCCAGGCATGCGCTGGTCCATGCAGGCGTGGAGCTTGCCACCTAGCTTGTCGCAATTGACGATGATCAGAGTCCGTGGCGACAGAGAAGGTGATTGAAATTTGCGTTGAGGAACCGAGTGCAACGATTTCTGGAGTGCGCAAGTGTCAAGTCTATACAAAAATATGTGTTACGCGAAACTGTAACCGCTCTTGCATCCGCACCTTCAGGTAATGCAAGGATATGTCTTGACTAAAGAAAGGCCTGTAAAAAGAAGAGAATCGGTGGAGGCACCTTCATTCTTACGCCTTCGCCATGTTCAAAGTTTAATATATTGACAGTCGATTTACGCTAAGGCGAATGCAATTGACCATAGTAAGAATTCAAACTCCCGGGACTGAATAATGCATCGCCAAACTGCTAACAGTTATTCTTGATCGAGAATGTATAAGAGAACTTTTCTATTCTTGGAAGTGATTTGGCGACTGATACAACGAGTGTCGTGAACTTAAAAAATTATGTTCGGCTTAGCTTCTCTGAAAAAAAGGCAAAGTGTTGTTAACGATTGATAATTGGTTAACAAAAAATGCCACCCTTTAGGTATCCTGTGAAAAAGCAGATTCAGAGCTAATGCAAACTCATGTGACAGTGTTTCACTCTACGCCAAAAGGGCCGTTTCTAACATGCATCTGACAAGCAAGAACATCGTCTTGGTGTTAATTGCCGATGCCGTACTGGCGTCAATACATGGCTCATGCCAAACAGTGGCGTAGCCAGGGGCTGCCACACTGGGCACGTGTCCCCTCCCCCTCTCCTGAAATTTCTGTGCTAGTATGTGGCTTGCCAAGCCCCACCTCCTCTTCCTCACCCTCCCCGTCCCCGGTCAAGTGCGGGCCCCTCCCCTGGAAAAAAATTTCTGGCTATGCCGGTTATACCAACCATAATGTTCGGCCATACTAGTATTGCCGTGCTGGTGCATGCAATTGTGCAAGACTTCTTTTTTCGTCTTCAGGCGGCAGGCACAAAGCACAAAAGAGCAGCCGCACTCAACTACATTTCAGAATCGACGAACACCACAGTTTCCTTCATCAAGCAGATGCCTGTTAGTGGTCTGGAGCGCCACACAATACGCCGTTGCCTGGGATCTAGATCATTGTCTGCGACTGACTGTTGCTAGTCTTATATTTTCGGTATATAAACACTAGGCGTAGGTCTGGAAATCTCATATCGGTTGTCATCGAATGTCATGCCGTAAAAGCCCAGAAAGAAGAAAAAAGTCAGGTAGATCATGTGTGGCCAGTGAAGTGTCGTTACAGCCACTCCGGTGAAATTAAACGAGACGCAGACCTCAAAAGATCTACTAACGTTAACGTTTTTGCTTCCACAGGGGAGCCTTCTTCACAAAAGATTTAGTAAGGTTAACGTGTCGGCTCCCAAATGCGAGCTTTGTTCACAGACAAGGTTAGCCGCAACCTTAACCTTACTAAATGAAATCGCTTGTCGCTGGTGTCTTGTTTTATTTCGCCATGTTCCATCTCGACCCGACAGGATTCCATCTCAGCGTCAATTCCTTAAGGTCACCCTGTTTTTCAGCCCTTGGTCAGGCGTTGCTCTCTGCAGATTGTTTGACTAAAGCTTTCAAAGGTAGTCCATGTGACGACGCACTTCAGCGTTTGTGCTTTTTATAAACCATTATAGCTTATAATTGCGATAAATCAAAGCCCGTACGACGCAGCACTGCACTTGAAAGAAAAAAAAAGAAAAAGAAATAGCTCAATGAAAACACTACCAAGCAACAACAGCTAAAATCAATACAATATGCTGTAATGTGCTGCAGCAACATTTCACGCAATCTATTCTTTGGTATGGCACGGAATCTTTGCTCTGTTAACTTGAATTTTTTCCGAATAAGGGGGGACACTATGGCGCAGCATTTAAAATCTGTAGTGTAAGTGTGGTGTAGAAACATACCAATGTGTGTGTTGACGGGTAGAGTGAACTAAACTGTTTCCTGCAGGCAATATCACCTATCGTTATAACATTCGGATTTGTGTACACCGCGGACAGCACCACACAGTCAAAGGCACATGCACAGGCTAATCGTTTTCAATATGACGAAGCACAAAAAAAAACAAAAAAAAAAAACAGCGAGGTGGACCAAGTGTACGGAGCTATGAGCGCTCCCCATATAAAAAAATGCATTTTTTTTGGGGGGGGGGGGGGCAAAGCGCAAGAAAGTAAGAAAGATTTTCCTCTTTCTTGTACACAAATTTCTATTCACCCTTCCTCCGCTCTGTTCTTAGGGAAACGTGCATACTGCCCACCAGGGTGCTTCCTTGATGCTAGTTTGACACACACCACGCATATATATATATATATATATATATATATATATATATATATATTACTGCTGAGCACTTCTATGTACCTCTGTTCCCTTCATGCCACAACTATTGTGTCCTGCGCACTTCTACAGATTATAAAGTTTGTACCATTTTCCTCCAATTCCCGCCAAGCTCCACTGTGATACTACTTTATTGCAGAAATGGGTGCACATTGAGCCAAACAATAAATTGGTTTTTCTCCCTCTAATGCTTAGCAATTAGATCTTTCGCACAGTGCATAATCACGTGGCAATATACGTGTTAAGTCCCTTTCCAACGTACATACAATGTTTTGGAACGGGTGATCGAGTATTCTGCTTCATGCACCTGAAATTATAGGTTTAAATGTTGCGTGCTTAGGAAAACTATGCTATGCCTTAGGTTATCATGCGCCTCGGCTATATGAGCTGCGGTCGGGTTGTGCGACGAGTGGAGGCTAAATGAGACATGTAGGACGATCATAAACATCGTCAGCCTCACTACTTTTATGTCCACTGCAGGGCGAAGGTCTTTCCCAGCGATGTCCGACTACCCCTGTTTTGTGGTATCTGGTTTCATGTTGGGCTTTGTAAATTTCCTAATTTCTTCGCACCATCTATTTCTTGGCCGTTCTGAGCTGTGCATTCCTTGCCTTAGCACCCATTTTGTAACTATTAGACCACCGGATTTCATACGCAATACACATCCTGTCCAGCTCCATTTCTTTGTTAATGTGAGCTAGAATATCGGCAGCCCCGTTTGCTCTCTATTCCACGCCACTGTGTTCATGTCTCTTAACGCTACGTCTGACATTTCTCTTTCCATCGCTTGCGGCGAGGTCCGTTAACTTCATTACAAGCTTTTTGTATACGTCCATGTTTCTGCCCATATATATCTATACCGGTAGAATGCAATGATTTTACCATTTTTTAGACAGATAGCAGTAAGCTACCGGTCATGATTTGGTAATGCCTGCCATTTCCGCTACAACACATTTTTATTCTTGTGTAAATGTCATTCTCATAATCACGGCAACTTGCGAGTAATTGGCCTAAATAAATGTACTGTTCAGCAGATTCTAAAGGCTGAGTGCCGATCATGAATTATTCGTATTTTTGCAGGCAATCAAACATAACATTTGTCATGAGCCTGTTAATCTTCAACCTTTCTCTTGCATTTTCTTTGCTAAGGTCCTGAATCATTTCTATCAATGTTTCCCCAGCATTGCAGAACAGGACTATGTAATCTGCAAAGAGAAGGTTGTTGACGTATTCACCGTTGATCCTTCTCCCTAATCCTTTTTAATCTAATCACTTGAATACTTCTAAGCATGCAATGAATATTATAAAGCAAATGTCTCCTTATCCGACACCTATCTAAATTTTCACGTTTTCTGCGTAGGTGCTTTATTATGCGCACCCTTTGTGCCCGCCTAATAAGGAAATGTCTGAGGTGGTTATTTCTTTTGTATGGCGCTGCGCCATGCATATCATGTTTCCGACATTTGTAAATGAGTTTATATATTCGGTGTCAACAGCACAGGCTGTAGGGCTTGGAAAGTTGTTGGATGTTGGCTTGGCTGTAAAATGGCCGCTGCTCGTGTTTCGAATGGCGCTCTCTGTGATGGTCTCGATGTCAGTGTGAAAGTGTCCTTCACTTTGTGCCGAAGTGTGTTGAACGTCGAGGTAGCCGTTAGATGTTGCTGAAGTGATGTCGGGTAATAAATGTGCATCCGTTCTCGTGAAGCACAGTCTTTCCTAAAGTAGGCTGGTACCCCGGTAACAGGTTGATAGACTTTAGATCTGCTTTTGGGTAAACTTCCACAGAGTGGAATGACATGTGTGATGTCTTGAGCATCAGTAAACTTTACATTGAATGATCTTTTCAAATTTACACGGGTTCGCTTTCAGTTGACGCTTTTTCTAGTCGTGGAATTTCGCATCGAACTATGAGAATTTTATTTACTCAATTTTTTATCGAGAATTTTTATCGAGCAACCGACCACGTTGTTAAGTTTGCATGGTAGCCGAGGAGAGACGTCAGTTACGGCCTTGGCGAGTTGGGAAGTTGGAGTTAAAACCATTTTTGGTACGATTTGTAGCCTCTGTTCGACCTTCTGCCAGTAAGGCGTGCACAAAGCTTAAGTCGTGAACTACCCCGTTAAAAACTGGCAGAGGGATATGCTAAGTGTAACGATGTTTATTTAAAGGTGAGAAGCAGCAGATAAACAGCAGTCTAGCAACAGCGAACAGCCCGAGCTCTCTTGCAAATCACAACACGGGTCGTCATCGTCGTCTCCGATCTGCTATTGGAAACACGAGGCGCGTCTGCTTCATTACATAAGGAACAAACAAAAACGTTCGAGGTTAAATTTGCTCTCAGTGCAATTTACCAGGGCTTTGAAACGCGAGCACTCACAATTTTGGCTCAGCTGGACCAGGGGGAGGTTGTGTTTTATGTTTGTTTCATTTGGTTCATTTTCATGTTTCATTTGTGCCGACCGCTTTCTTGAATTTGCATAAGAAAAACAATGTGCATTTGTATATCTAATGGCTCGAACATCTATGTTCTATGCATGACTACCTTTTCGTTCAGGAATCCTTCCTTCTTCCATTAAGAAAAAGTATTAAATAAAAGCAAGAGCGACGGCACCATCATGGAGCTGGCAAGGCCATTAAAGGCCAATGGATTGGCTTTCTATGTGGTTTACGAAAACATTTTTTTTTTTGTGTAAAGCGCACCTTTTTCAGACCAACGTGCCACCTGAAACAGCAGTTTGCTATTGGAGCAATGTTCGGAGTCGCTGCAATTGAAAGCAATTGTGGCACATACATAAAAAAGGCAAACAACGCAGCACATCTATTGCCTCACGAAGAAAACGTACAAAGAAAATATGTTGTCGGCGTCTGTTTCTGCTCAACAAAACAAATATGATGACTTTAGGATGGAAAAACCTGAGCAGTATTCACGTTTACTTTTTTATTGATCCTACTGCGAACCAAGGATGTGAGGGATGTCTGCACGATTTTGTGAATAGACAAGCCTCAAGAGCAAGAAAAAGTAAACGGGAAACGAAGTGTCAGGAGCTACTACTCTCATTTTGATGTAACGCCGCATCCATATGATAAGCTTGTAAGCTTATTCTTGTTCTACAAATTTTGACGTTTTCAATACTCCAGAGAATAAACCCTGTTTCTTTAGCTTCAACATCATTATTGGAGCTTTGTGTTTCTATCTGTAGCGGATCATTATTGGAGCTTTGTGTTTCCATCTGTAGCGGATCAGTAATTCTTTGTTCCTAGTTCCACGCACGCAGGCGCACACGCAAAAACACCCGCACTCGCACAATAGCTACGTCACGTATTCCGGCATTGGTCACTTTGGAGCAAAAGGTTTGATGCAATAACTTTTCAAAGTTTAACGTGACGTCTATTTAATGCTCACGGCAAAAGTACGACTGAAAGAAAACGTTGCATCATCGCACAAGGGTGCCTAACAGGATTCTCGGCAAAACTATGATCATGACATTTACCTTCGCGGCAGGCGATGTTGTCGTCGGGAGGATTTCTAAAGCCTTGGTGGTTGGTTTGACACCCTGCTGCACAGCACTGATGAACGCCATGTGTGCCGCTATGGCAGCGAGACGAAGTACCAATATGGATCGCGCGTGACATTGAGCATGCAAGCTAATCAGTTTAGTGACAAATACAGTTTTATCACAAGAATATCCGTAAACGGATGAGTTGTCTGAATAGTTGACCTATTCTAATGCACGATTACAACAAGCCAGTTGTTTCCTGGAGACACACCCGCACGAAAACAAGGAAATTAGAATATCCGTCAGTCAAAGTACCTATTATGTCTCCCTAAAGCGTCGTTTTGTACTAGGAGTATGCGCTCAAAAATTTAGCACTTAAGAAACAGGAGAAAAGGGAAGACTGCATCATTCCGTATATGGTTAAACAAATCATCGTTCCTATAGCAGCAGACATACGTGTCAAGGGCAAATCAATAAATCTGATCTTAGCCATCACAGCTATTGCTTTGTTATAGTAGAAATTTCGCCATAGGTCTCTTCGATTTGTCCTCAGGGGCGGCCCAGAAGTGCCCGAGGCGCTCCTTTCAGTCAATGGGCGTTGGGCTACGCAGCTTCTAGGGGAGTCCTGGGCAGTCCGGGATGGCAAGTTGAAGAGTCACTATTATAAATCAGGTGTCATTCTGCTAAGATTGTCTGCACGTTCCATATAAAGGATATGTTTCCTAGTTGGGCTCGTCTCGTTGTCTTTGTCAACATTTTATTATTGCGATAGCAATTATATGGACACTCAAAAGCAGATTTCTGCCGTTGGCGTCGCCGTCGCCGTCGGCGTCGCCGTCGCCGTCGCCGTCGCCGTCGCCGTGAGGTTCCGTATGACGTCATTTGGAGATGAAATCGTCGCCGCGCGGTAAGTGGTTCTTGAGGGAAAGGGAAAGGTTGGCGCTATCTTCTGCGCCGCCGAACGCTGTATGTGCGAGTGAAAGGGCGCGAGGGACGCGCGCTTTCACAGGGAGTGAACGCACGGCGGAGAACAAACGCGCGTTCTGCGCCGTGCTCGCTTAAGGGCTGCAGAAGTAGGCGTCTCTTTTCTCCTTTACAATGACCATATATGTAGAGCAAACGCGCCTTCTTCAGACGCGCGAGAGTCCGTGGGGGAGGGGGAGGGAAGGGAGCCGACGTTTAGCTGCGGCACCAAGTGGCTATTTATATCAGAGGCTCCAGCAACAGTCACCAACGCCGCACGCATTTTGAGCTAACGCGGGCAAAACGCCGATGGCGTCCACAACAGTTCTGCGTGTTGTTGCTACCAAAGCCGCTCACCTTACTTCGTATGACATTGCTCTGTTGCTATCGCATTCATTGCTTCGCCCTTAGGGCGAAACTGTGACATTTTTCCTTCCTGTTTTCGACATTCATTTGCTGCTCCTAGTCGAACAAAGTAAATAGAGGAGGAGATTTCGAAAACAAGGTTAGGAAAAAAAAAAGTGGTCGCAGTTTCACCTGAAAGGCGAAGCATCAATTGCGATAGCAAATTTGTAGACAGCTATACGGAGTAATGATAGCAGCTTTATCAGCTGTATAAACTTGGACATGCAGCAGCACCGGCAACGCGCAGAACTGTTCTCGACGCCGTCGGCGTTTTGCCCGCGTTCGCACAAAATGCGTGCGGCGTTGGTGACTGTTGCCGGAGCCTCTGATATAAATAGGCACTTGGTGCCGCAGCTAAACGTCGCCTCCCTTCCCTACCCCCCTCCCCCCACCCCCCAAAGCCTTTCGCGCGTCGGAAGAAGACGCGTTTGCTCTACATATATGGTGATTGTAAAGGAGGAAAGAGACGCCTACTTCTGCAGCCCTTCAGGGAGCACGGCGCAGAACGCGCGTTTGTTCGCCGTGAGTTCACTCCCCGTGAAAGCGCGCTTCCCTCGCACCCTTTCACTCGCACATACAGCGTTCGGCACGCGGCGACGGCCTGCCGGTTTTGCTTCGCCCAGCCATGGCGTCTCCACTCTATCCCTTCTTTCGCTCCCACTTACCCCTCCCCGTTGGCGCTGAGCCGTGCTCCCTCAAGGGCTGCAGAAGATAGCGCCAACCTTTCCCTTTCCCTCAAGAACCACTTACCACCGGCGACGATTTCATCTCCATTGACGTCATACGGAACCTCACGGCGACGGCGACGGCAGAAATCTGCTTTTGAGTGTCCATATAATTGCTATCGCAATAAAATATTCACCACTTGCGCGAATCCATGCTGCCGGCTTATTAGTTTACTCAGTGTGTCGTGCATTGCGCAACGCGACTTGGCGTGACGGGCAGTTTAAATGGACTCAGGCTGTGTCGTAAAGACTAGTCAGAGAGCAATAAGTGCGCATTACTTCGCATATCGTCTCGCAAGTTAAGATGTGGTAGAACCAAGAGTGGGATAGTGCGTATTGTATTCGACAGCAGACATACAAACACTTCGTTTGCAGGTTAATGATAACAAAACAGAGCTTATACCCTTATACAGTATAGTGGACACAACCTCCAGAAATGCCACCAGTTAGGTGAAAACGAAACCGAGATGTTATATTGCTGTTGTTGTTCGTTTGCTTAGATACTGCCTTCGCCATTTTTTATGGCCTATTCAGCCTATCATTTAAAAGTATGCTCTGTGCATTTAGCAAAGGCAAAAAAAGTTGCCTCTTTCAAGTTTCGCTGTGTAAATATATACATTTTTTCCCATGAAACTTGCATTTATGAGAAAAAAAATTTCTCTTGTTTGAGCCTCACTTAGTCCTCCTCTGATTACGCTCTGTCTTATCATTACGTATTCCGTTTACACCAAACCAAAGCAAGGATTGACGTCGCGAAACCACACATGCGGACGAATGAGGCACGATTGTTAGACGCCGAAAGGTTCAACGGACACCGTTATGTTGCATCGCCCTGTCGCGTTATTGCATCTGCTCTGGCACGCCCAGGGAAGAAACTATTCCGCCTAGCCATGCATGTCGGCGCATTCACCCAACTTAATGAGGGTAAAAGACTTCATCACGCTACACACAAAAGGCCGGGTGCTCCGTAAAATTTTCTTCCAGCACGGCAGATATGAAGGAATCAAGAATGGCCCCTTGCCCAAGAATCGGAGCTTAGTTTATTCACGCCGCCAATGCCTCAAGCAGTAATGCTGAGGTGCTACGGACGCAAAGTGCCGTAAGATATGGGATTCTTTAATACAAAGAACATCTCGACGCCCCCATGGGAACTCGGATGAACTAGTTAAGGTCTGCTTGGCATTCCGCGCGGTATAAGGCGGTGTTGTTTATTAAGAGACTGCGCATTTTCACGAGCACGCAGTGGTACCGTTAATATGCACTGCGAAAATATATCACATAGCGCTTTCCTTTTCAGCGAACGCATAGTTTCTTTTTATTTTTTTATTTTTTTAGTTCATGAATGCTTTGTATCGTGACTCTAATTAAAAACCATCTCTCTTGTATGGTTTTTCTTTTTTGTCTCTGCTGGCTGTTTTCCGTGTGAATCCTTGCCATCAGACTGTGCACATTTTGTCGGGAATTACACGCCTGCTTTGAAACAGGTAATATGCATTGCAGCTCTTGGAAAAATACACACATTGCATTTCAGGCACTCAGGGCAACAATAACACACATCTTCTATTGAAGGGCAACTACGCAACTGCCATAAAATCACCGAATTACTGTGCGGGCATAGCGAGGTAACGTCCTTCTAGTTCGCCGAATCTATTTTTATGTCGTCGAATTTTCTGGCGCTAATCGTAAAGGGGAAGAAACAACAAATATACAAAAAGGAGACCCTCACTTGCTACTAAAAGTATATTGGGCATAAAAAGCTTTTAGCTCCCGTTACCGTCGACCTTCAAGAGACCTTGAGCCAATATTCAGAGCCGTTATTCGTGCACTCCAGACGAGAATGTGGCGAAAACGAAATGAGAACATCCGGGCATCGTTGCGAGAGAAAAACGAGATAATCCGGGCAACCAGTAAAAACTTAAGATGATGTGGTCTCTGTCCCCCAACCCCTTGAACAGGACCGCATTATATACCCTATAGTTACTTCCCAAAGAAGCTGCAAAAAAATTGCTTCCGATTTCTTCCTAATGTTTGTTCATAGGGTGTCTCAAATTGAAACTTCTATAGTACGCTGAAGTTTAATTTGTCATTTCTAATAGCAAGGTTCAAAAGGCAGATACAGTGCCCCATACACTTGATTGGCATCTTTTGGCGCTGAGACAGGGTTGTCTGTGCTCTTTCCAACGCCAGCGGCCCGTGAGCTCCGCGGCGCGGGTTTTGCGCCGCCTCCTTCGAGACATGGCGCCACGCTGCGTCAGCAGGCCGGCAGTGTCCGGCGCGCCGCGGATCGCTGTTTGGTCGAGACGAGACTTGCAAGGAGGTTCCATTCAAAACAGATTCATTTCGGCTCAGTAAGCTTTCAGGCCAGCGACGTGGCACCAATCTGCTTTGCCGGTAACAATTTTATGCTAACATCTACTTTCAATTACGAGTGAGTCAATGGCATAACTTGATTTGAAATGCGGTGATTGGGGCCACTTAGGAAGCCAGAATTTTTTTTTTGTCAAAGTGCGTGCATAGATAAACTGTCTAGATGCGAACATCCAGAGAGAAAAATGTCATAACCGATACAGCACACTACCTTACAAGCATATCTTACTGAATTTTCACATCTGCATAGCGGATTCATTCGCTAGGTATACGAAAAAAAAATAAGATTTTAATTTCTCTGCTTATTAACGAAACTGTTAAGGGGCGTTTCGCTGAAGTTTTTGTGCGGCGCCTTGTGACGGCGTGGTCGTCGTCAAACGTAAATGCAACGCAATGTATGTGGGAACCCCGAATTAGATGAGAAACGTAATAATCAATTCTAATGAAGGAAACGTTGACTTGTGTATATCTCACCGGAATATAGAATTACAAGCGCATTTTTAGCCACTAAACAGCAAATTTTGTTTATGGCGTCGCGTTATACCGGCCCCGCGTCGGATGTCAGCCAGGAATTTTTGCATGGCTTCGGCGGTGACAGGCAGATGCAGTGTTGGTGGGGGCCGTCGCTACAAAAAGTGCCGTGGTATGTGCGAGAGACATGCGTGAAGAATATGTCACACTTTTTTGAGTACCCAGACCCATGATTTAAACGGCGTTTCCCACATTGCAAAGTGTTATTCAGGAACACATTCGACACGCGTCCTGCCGCTTCGAGGAGCGGCATTTGCCGTCATTTATACTATATATATATATATATATATAGTTACGTGTGGAGAGAGACAACATAACTAATTACGCTGTATTGATAAAGGCAGTGCAGCCGGCGACCAAGATGGCAAGTCGTCGTTGTTGTCGCCTGCTCGTGCCAAGCCCAGATGCCCATCTTCATCTTCCCTTGCGCCATGTCTCTTAAGCGTCAGTTGCATCGCAACAACATACATATACATACATACATGCTCGTCTAAGCTCTCCACTTCCCCTTCGGTCTCTAGCACGTCACCGAGTTCCCACACTTCACACACATAAACTTTCGACACTCGCGCAGCTAACGCCGCGCTCGAACGCCTCAGAAGTTGCTGCGTTCAAGCGAGAATGATCCAGCACACTGACTCCTACGGCGTTTGAAGGGCATCAGTACTCGTTCCTACCGCTTGCCTGTATACACATCAGACATAAACATCAAACACATCGAATACCTCCTGATATGATTTTTTTTAGATTACCATACATCTGTTTGGTGGAGCCTATTGCTGTTCTATTTGCATGTCTGTCCCTTCTAAAGCAAAAATCTTGACAGCTATGCACTAACTAACCCAAAATATTGATGCCGATATGTCGTTTTATTCCTTCCTCGATTGAGTCCTTTGTTCGCTTCTGTTTTTCTGCTTCTTTAGATGATGGCGAAGTTCTTTCAGATTAATTATTGGCCAAAGAAATAAGTTGGTAATGTATAAAAAGAAGACTTGTTAAGTCTTCTGAAATACCTTGTTTTTTGTTTTTGTTTTTTTAGGCGCTGTCCTTTGAGTTATGCTGGTGTACTGTGGGGATGTTTAACTGATTGCCCAAGAGCAAACATGAAAAAGTTGTGGGTATGACAGCGCTGCAACAAAACACAATCATTCAAAAGTGTGCTAGTCCGAAGTGCAGCGCAAATACACAAATGCTTTATTATGACCACCTTAAAAAAACCTACAGCAATGAATGTGCGTTTTTGTGCATCATAACTATTTTACTAACCGGCCCATTTCAAGACAGAAAATTGTCATGGATTAAGGTGAAAGTCGCAGTGCTTAATATCAGATTATTAATGACTCAACAGCGTACGGGGTGCTCATAAAGCAGTGACACACATCTTTTGAGTCCGGCAGAGTGCGAGACTATTTGAGGCTGTTACTCAGCCTCCATAGAAGAGCACCTGCATGAATACGGCATCAGATCATAAAAGCGATTTATGCCTACAAGCAACTCTAAGACATTAAAGTCACGGTCATTACAAAACTTATCGCGACGGAACACAAGAAAATACGATGCTGGGTCATCGTGGGAGCACCTACATCGCTAGACACCATGGATAGCTGAAATACAGATTTGTGCAAACCGCTCCTTCTCAAATGTTAGTACCGAGCAAGAATACAGTTAACACAAGAGTGGATTCAAAACCTCTCAAAGTGTCGAAATTGCGCCGTATGAGATGCAGATACATACAGCAAATCTATACAAGCAGCGTGACAGAGCGATCTACAATCGAGTTCCGGATGTGCTTAGCATCGAGAAAACGTGAAAGATTACTACTATACGTATTTATTGAAATTTTGGCTCCAAGAACAGCACAATAATCACGTAATCTTAGGACCGTCTGCCATGTTTATTTACTTATCATGGAAGGTATAGGAGAGTGCAAGCATTTCGATCCTGTATCCTTGCAAAAGTACCGCGCACGGCTGCTGTACAACCAACAAATGGAACGTTATCGTTACAACGCCGAAACCAGAAAACCAAAGTTACGAAGCAAGTGAAAGGGGAATGGCACAACATAGCATTTCAAGCATCTCTTAGTGACCGTATATTCATGTCTCAACGGCAGGTAACAGAAGCAGCAAGTTAAAAAGTTGTTGCTTATCTGTCAGCACGCCAAAGTACTTAGGCCAAAATGCCGGGAACAAATACGCGAAGCCAGACCTGACTTCGCCTGCATAGGGCATACACCCCCGAAATCAACGTGAAGCACGTGCTTCTCGAAGGTGAGGGCAGAGCTGTATAGGGGAGGCTTGCGGCGACAACTGCAGCTCCCAAATTTCAGACATTACTTGCGGCAGTCACTTGATGTAAAAAACAACCTGCACGAGCTGTGTGTTCTGTAAACTAGAAAGCACAGGTCTGTCCGAATAGGATGTCGGGGAGTATAGCTGCAGCTTGAAGATTACATTAAGAGACAATTTGCACCGCAACAGAGGATGTTAATCGGTTGGCATTGCCTCGTGATAGGAAATATGAGTATAGTTTTCCAGATAACTTTTTTCACGTGCGTTGTCCAGAGGCTTTCAGGTTAAAGTTATACATTACCTATTAGCGTGTTTACTAGCTAACTGAAAAAAAAATCTTTAAATAGCCATTCTGTGACAATGGGCACTTAGATATGCATGTCTTACTGATAAGTTAAATAAATGTTGCATACGATGTTCATACCACGTGATTCAGGCCGACGTGTCGGCATTTCTGTGCCAATTGAATGTCTGCCACTCTCTTTGCATTGTGTAGCTCTTTCGCCGCATTCTACGGGCGGTCAAAATTAAGCTTTATGGAATTTTTAAAAATTGCCTGTGGCAGGTAGCATAATTCTTATTCGTTGAGCTGGGTTATTCGAAGAGGCGGACATTAGTAGCACGATAAATCGAAACAAATATTCAACTAATAGCAAAACTTTACGAAATAACTTCTTAGGTAATTACTTTACGACACATATTGCAATTTACGAATTGTAGCGTGAGCTTGTCAGGCGTATCCTTTTGGAATGAATTTCCAGAGTGGCACTAGCTTGGAGATATGCGCCATCAAACTCGCCGTAAAAATGCACTGTTGTTCCACTTACTTTTCTGCCAAAATGCTGTTTTATACACTGAAGCACAAAAGTAACTGGAACGCCCGTGTATTTCGTCCCACACTTTGGTAAATAACATCGCGAAACTGGTGTCATCCTGGAAATTCATTTCAAATGGATGCGTCTTGCAAACTCACCGGCTACAATTCGTAAATTGCAATCTGTGTCGCAAAATTATTGACGAAAACGTTCATTCATCATTTTTTGTTAATTAGTTGAATATGTGTTTAGATTTCTCGTGCTTCTAATGTGTGCCTCTTCGAATAACCCAGTTCAACGATAAGAACTATGCTACCTGCCACAGGCGATATTAAAAATTCCATGAAGCTTCCTTTTGAACACCTGGTGTAGTACTGTTATTTATTCCCATCTTGCCGCCCGGTTCATTTTTGATTAAATAACAAATAAGTCTCCATGGACAACGTATACAGCTTCTTTGTGTTAACGGTGATGCACTTATGCGATATCGCATACTTAATACCATGAAGGACATGCATTGGAATGAAGCTTAGCGCCATATGCCCGTATCGTTCAATTTTCCCGGAATACCCGTTCACTTAATCTACCAACAGGAACCTGCGAGGCCTCTCAATAATTAAAAATACAGACCATCGCTGTTGTTCCATTAGAGCAGAATAATGGGACTTGGTACACTAGAGCATGTGATCACTTTTGTCCCACTTATATGCAGGCTTACATCGGGGTCTGCGAAAAGCACTTTCTGAAATAGTCCTCGTGGGTGTAAACCGCAGGTGTTGCCACTCTCCTCTGTCAACCTAAACACGCACTCCCGTGGGCTTCTAACAATCCCTGCTGTCGGGATTTTCACTGCGCACACGCCGCTGTCGTTGGGAACACATATAGTGAAAATTCTGGCAAATTCTGCGCTTGCATTGTTGTCGTAGAACGTGTTCGAACAGTTTTCTGCGCATTTTCTGTTCAGCATGTCACAAAACTATGAGACGCGTGCCGATACCCGCGTACAATAACGAAATCTTCCATCCGGCAACCTGCTAGACTATAACGTGTATCGAAGTGACTGACACTTGGAGCAGACAAAGAGGAAACGAAAAGCTTTATACAATAAGAACTGATAGCAGAAAATATCCTACATATAGCGGTAACAGCCCACCAGACGGACTGGGCCACTAGTGGCGACTCTCTCATCTAACAAAGAGCTGGTTAGGTCTTAAAAGCCCTCGCCGATACATGCTTGCTGGTCCATCGTCACATAGAACAACGTTAGGCACGGGGTGACATCACCCGCCTCGCATTCCTTCTCGTCAGCAAACCATAACGTGTTGGAGTTGGTGACCCTTCCCCGTTACACTTTGAGCAAGGCACTTTCGAGTCATTAGTGCAGGGACCTTCTGCCGTCTTGCGTATAAGGCTGGGCATCAGCAGCGTGGGGGGAAGCTCAAGAGACCGCGATGAATGTTCGCTCAGAGTTGTGCGGTACAACAACGCCTATATATGTACTGGCTCCTCGAGAAATCAAAGCACATGGTTTTGTGCAGAATCAATGAGAGCACAGCCTTTTACCCTTACGTTCTTAGATTCATGACGCAGTGAGGGGCGCTTAACAATGAAGAACATATTGGCGTCAGTCAGCTAACTATAGAGGAAACATACCACTTTTACCGGGGAATGAGCCAAAGACGTATCTCGTCAAGCTGCGTACAAGCTGCGTACTAGCTAAGGCATTGCCTTGTTGAGCAATAGATCGTGGGTCGTCGAGCACATATCCTAGTCTGAAAACGATGATTAGTTTAGACCACCATGTTTTAGACCAATTTTTTTTTCTTTCTTTAGGCGCTAAATCAAGGCACCCATTTTAATGCGCGCTTGTAGACTGTGTTGTAGATTAGGTTCGTCGCCACCTACTCAAGCAGCATCCAGATCAGCGCGTCGCAAATGGATCGTTCACGCCGCGTGTTCGCGGTCGAGGCTTGCCTCGTCGCGCTAGAGCGCAACTACTCAAGCTAAGGGTTGGCTGTGTTAATGTGCACGAACGTTTATACAGACAAGGACGTGTGACCAGTCCATCGTGTGCGTCTTGCGGTGGCTGCGAGACACTTCAGCACCTGATATTGGAATGTCCCGCTTTCAGTGCGCAATGCCTATCGCTAGTGAGGGACTATCATCTCCTTGGCCTGCGGTGTACGACTCTAGATGAATGTTTATACCCCAGTGGTTGTGCGTCTCGACGTGCTGATGGTGCTCTCCTTACTTTCCTAGAAGCAACGAACTTAGGGGCACGTTTGTAACCCAGCAACCATTTCTTTTATTTTACATTTTTTAGTAGCTTGACCTGCAGGGACGGGCCCTACTGTATGTTTTAGTTTATTCTTTGAGATTTGTCACTTTGCTCTTTCTTTCCTCCTTCCTCCCCTCCTTCCTATCTTTCCTTCTATGTTTCTCTCGTCCTTTCCGAAGAGTAGGCAGGCGTTGTGCCCCTTCTGGTGGCAGTTGCCAGCCTTGCTTCTCGCTTTCTCTTTCCTGTGTATATGTTCACAAATCAAATAATACTAATGTAGATTAGGTTCTTGCATAACACATATTGAAAAAAAGAACGCAAATTAATCGAGCAATCAATGGCATTTACAAATACTCTTAAACGTATTTCGGGTGAGTCATACACACAGTATAAGTCCAAAAGAATGTTTTTATGCCCTTGCCCGCTTGGCATTTTTCGCTGAATTGTTATATTCCCTTACATACATATTGCTTTTGCTTCGCCTGTATTTCTAAATTCCGTGCACTCAGACAGCCGTTAAAGCTAACTGCGGATGCAGACATTTTATAATCTATATAGATGTGTATATAATATATATAGAGCTGAGTAGCCGCGTGCCGTTCTTTTGTTGCTCACTGAACAATAACGGACCCAGCGCAAATAAAATGACCATAGCCCAGTGTAATTGTGCTAAGCCTATCACAAACTTAAAAAGAGCGTCGCCTACTCCAGGCTGTATTAAAAATGTCTGTCTTTGTGTCTGTCTGTCTGTATGTCCTTCTTTCTTTTTCTTTTTTTTCTCTGTCTTTCCTTTTTTTTTCGTTCTTTAGTAAATTTCGCAATTCCTTTGAAATAACCAAAATACACATCTTTTGCTCATTAAACTTTTTCTCGCGGAAAGTCGGCGTGCTTGAGTTGTTTTCGTAGTTTCCAGATGTTACGTATTTCGCTCAGACATTCCCGTATACCCGCTTTCGTTCACAAAATGACATCCGGATCCTGGCGACCCAGAAAGCCTATTATATAACAGTACACTCCCTGATGTCTCCGCAGTCGCCCGAGAAGGCTCGGACTCCGGCGTGTGCATTGCGAAGCGTAAAGACTAGGAACTGCTGGTGTGCTCAACGAAATATTAAAGGGAAAAAGAGACATCCACCCAATCGTAGCAATTGCAACAAAGGACGTCAAACACTTGCCTTTGCTTCGAGTTGTCGATAAATTCGACTTCGCCCTGCCATCTGCTAGCCGCCTGGTTAGCTCAGATGGTAGAGCGGCTGCCCCGGAAAGGCGGTGGTCCCGGGTTCGAGTCCCGGACCAGGACGAATTTTTCTTCAACTGCGAGGCTTTTCTTTCGAGGAACCCGTATGGGTTTCCTTTGTAGCAATTGCTACGATTGGGTGTATGTCTCTTTTTCCCTTTAATTACTTCTCTCCACCTAGCGGGTTTCCGCTGAACTATTATGTCAACGAAATATTACACGAAAGTTGTCGGAGTTACGATTTGCGCAAGGGATATCTTAGATAAGAGAAAGATGGCTAGGCAGCAGCCAATGAGGACGTGTCCCACCATTTAGAGCTTCCTGAAGGGGAGACATTCGGGCGTGAGAGGGTTTTGTAAGTGCAGGAGTGAAGTTAAACCCTTGCCTTTCTTTGCTCTTGCTTCAAAAAGGAACGCCTTACTGGAGTACACAATTTCGAGGTAGTTAGTTTGATACAGTTATTGGGACCATAGCGCTTAGATGACGCGGCAAAGATGAACGCCCGTGCTTGTCGTTATTCCTTGTCCGCGTCACATTAAGCGCTATGATCCCAATCACAGACGTCTCACAAGTGTGCGCCGCCGACACTTTCGAGTATTCTTGTATCATCAAGACTGCCGCTACGCCTCACGCAGACACTTTGTTTGCTTATTGTTCGTTTGCTGTCGCTTTTTTGAGCCTTTGCGAAGAAACGAAAAGCCTACATGCACTCTAATTGCTTTGCAAGGGAACAATCATAACCGCAGAGAAGAGAATTTGAAGAATTTGCATAGCGGTCCGGCATAGCCTAAAGCGTTAAACTCTGAACCTCTCACGAACGGTAGAGGTTATCTAAGAACTCCGTTACAGTGCTGTGTACGAATCTGCTTGTGAAATTCACTTTGTAATCTGCACGAAATATGCGCGCTTTGTGTTTAGTAATTTCTCCGTGTCACCAGTGAGAGATCTGTTAAAAAATTATTCGGCCTTTCGAAAAAACGAAATCGCAACAATACATTCAAGTACTCTTTTTTTTCCACGTACATTAGTGTATTTGAATCAGATTTCCAACAATACAGTGACAGCACCGTCATTATTGGCTTTCTTCCTATACATAAGCCTGTAATTAAATTTATTTGAGCGAACCGGTTTTTATGAATACTTAGTACTCCGAAATTATCTTTACTAAAGTTCGTAGTTTGTAAAATATATTCATCTATTGTCTCTTTTGTATTTACGTTTGTGCCGAGTTATTGTAATGTAGTCTTGATGGACTGTAGCTATCGTTTACTTATGGTATACTGTAATTATGTAGCAATAAGATGTTATTATTGTATTGGTTACTGTGATTATTATATATCTATTTCCTTTCTCAGTATTGTGAACAATTTGCTGTGTATGCGTGTACCACAATGTTCCAGCGTAATATCTAACCATTGTGAGGTTTGTGTTGTGTTTGTTAGCATGAGCCCAACTTTTACAGCATGCTTGCCATTGATGTACGGCTGTGTTGTAGCCACCTGCTAAAATCACCTTTGGTGATTGCAGTATGTATTAAAAAAATAAAAAAGTTGTCGCAGTTTCACCTGAAAGGCGAAGCATCAATTGCGATAGCAAATTTGTAGAGCTATACGGAGTAATGATAGTAGCTTTATCAGCTGTATAAACATGGACATGCAGCAGTACCGGCAACACGCTGAACTGTTGTCGATGCCGTCGGCGTTTTGCCCGCGTTCGCACAAAATGCGTGCGGCGTTGGTGACTGTTGCCGGAGCCTCTGATATAAATAGGCACTTGGTGCCGCAGCTAAACGTCACCCCCCCCCCCCACGGTTTTTCGCGGGTCGGAAGAAGGCGTGTTTGCTCTACAGATATGGTGATTGTAAAGGAAGAAAGCGACGCCTACTTCTGCAGCCCTTAAGAGAGAACGGCGCAGAACGCGCGTTTGTTCTCCGCCATGGGTTCACTCCCCGTGAAAGCGCGCGTCCCTCGCGCCCTTTCACTCGCACATACAGCGTTCGGCGCGCGGCGACGACCTCGCCATGCTCCTCCTCATCGACGTCAAGGGGGCGTTCGATGGCCTCCCACATGCGGTCGTCCAGCAGGCTCTGGACCTCCTGGGCATTGGCGGCAACCTGCGGCGGTTCCTGTCATCGTTCCTGAACGACCGCACCCTCAGGGTCCGCGTGGGCCATGCAAGGAGCACTCCCCGTCCGGTCGCAGCAGGCGTACCACAAGGGTCAGTGGTGAGCCCGTTTCTCTTCAACCTCGCCCTGGCCCGGTTGCCTGCTGCACTGCCGACCGACCCTCACTACAAGGTGGAGTGCTCTATCTACGCGGATGACATCGCCCTGTGGGTGCGGGGACCGCCACAGTCAAGCCGCCACGTGTGCCTGGCCCTCCAGAGAGCCCTGGACACCACGGCCGCCTACCTGGGAAGCATCGGACTCTCGGTTTCGACGGGGAAGACGGTGGCCCTCCTCGTCCACCCGAGAGCAGCGGCACGGCGCTCAGCTCCCCGGCTGCAGCTGGAAGGCGTGCGCATCCCATGGAGTACGACTGTGTCGTACCTTGGGCTGCGCATCGACCACCGGCTAACCTGGCTACCGGCAGTCGGGGCCATGCAGACCCAGACCATCAGGGTCCGCAAGGCCGTGTCGCAGCTCCTTGCCCATGGAGAGGGCTGCTCGGTGAAGTGGGCCCTGCGGCTCTACGAGGCGGCGGCCACATCACGCCTGCGGTACGCCCTCCCGCTGGTGGCGCTGCCGCCACGCCGCCTCGAAAAGTTGGAGCTGCAGCACCGGGCGGCCATCCGACTCTGCCTGGGCGTCCCCCGGAGCTCCCAGATTGCCGCTACCCTTGCGGAGGCTGGAGCATGGCCCCTGTCGCTCCTCTTCCTGCAGCAGGGGCTGAGGCACGTCGACCGCCTCCACCATGCTCCTGATGGCAGAGGCCTGCTGCGTCGCCTCCAGTCCCGGCCTTCCTCAAGGATGGGTCAGCTGTGCCGCCTCTACGAGGAGGTGGTTGGCAACCCACCGCCGAATGCGGTACAGCTGCCCCCACCGCAGAGGCCTCCTGTCCCCATCGCCACGGAGCTGCCCGGGATTTCGAAGAGGCGCTCACCCGCTTGCGCCCTGCAGCAGACGGCCGCCTGCCTCCTGGACGAGACCCTCGGAGACCACCTCCTGGTGTACGTCGACGGTTCGGTGGTACCGGACACCGGCTCTGCCACGGCGGCCTGCACGGCACCAGCCCTGCAGAAGAGCAGGCAGTGTCGACTGCCCAGACACGCCAGCTCGACTGCAGCGGAGGTGGCAGGCCTCCACCTGGCCGTCGACCTACTCTCTGAGGAGCTTCCTGGGGTACCAGCGGCCATCCTCTGCGACTCCAGGGCAGCCCTCCTCGGCCTGCAGAGGCCAGAAAGCGCCAGCCTTGGAGTCGCACTGCTGTCTACCCGGCTGACAGCGCTGCAGGACGCAGGCCACCCGGTGTCCCTGCACTGGATCCCCGCCCACGTAGGGATCCCGGGCAACGAGGCAGCCGACACCCTGGCGAAGGACGCCCACCACACCACTGTGCCCCTCAGTCGGGCCGTGACGGAGGGCGACTTCACAGGACTGAGGCTGCGGCGACACCTGGCGACCCACCACCCAGACAAACGGGTGGCACTGGGATGCCCCCCACGACCACTCCCCCAGCGAGGCCTGGCTCGCAGGGAGACCTCGCTCCTTCTCCGGCTCCGCATCGGCTGCAGCTGGACGGCAGCACGCAGCTACCGACTGGGACGAGCGACGTCCCCGGCCTGCAGCTCCTGCGGGGAGCCGGAGACGATCGAACATCTCCTGCTGGCCTGCCCGGCGTACCTCCAGCAGCGGGGCCCACTCCTGCAGGAGTTCCGCCGCCTGGGCCTCCCCTGTGACAAGGAGGAAGATCTCCTCTTCCCCGGCCGACACCACCTTTCTGGACTTCGAGGCGTCGTGGAGTTCCTTGACTCGTCAGGGCTCTCCGCACGCCTCTAAGGACATTTCTACAAGCGGGAAGGCCTCACGGCCTCCCACTCCACCCCGGGCCTGACCGGCCTGGCACAACACCCCTGCAGACTCTGCAGCACACCAAGGCCTTCCATCTCGGCCTGATACGTGCCGCCTATGCCTGCCGGTTTTGCTTCGCCCAGCCATGGCGTCTCCACTCTATCCCTTCTTTCGCTCCCACTTACCCCTCCCCGTTGGCGCTGAGCCGTGCTCCCTCAAGGGCTGCAGAAGATAGCGCCAACCTTTCCCTTTCCCTCAAGAACCACTTACCACCACTTACCACGACGATTTCATCTCCATTGACGTCATACGGAACCTCACGGCAACGGCGACGACGACGGTGACGCCGATGGCAGAAATCTGCTTTGGAGTGTCCATATAATTGCTATCGCAATAAAAGTACATTGAATTCTACTGAATGAGGCCGTTTGGTATATAGCTGGTGCGAAAGATTGCGGGTTTTTTATTCGTCGAAAGAAAATCCAAATTTACCCCCAATTTCTCACAGAAATCAGTACAACAGCGATTAAACACTAAGTTAGGCACCACCACCATAGTGAACATAGCAAAACTGATATCATGGATGAGTGTCCAGAGTTACTGGAACAGTAAATAGCACCAACTGACATCTTGCACAGCAGAACAGCACTTTCTTTTTTATTGCGATAGCAATTATATAGACACTCAAAGCTGATTTATGCCGTCGGCGTCACCATCGCCGTCGCCGTGAGGTTCCCTATGACGACAACGGCGACTAAATCGTCGCCGCACGCCGTATGCTGTATGTGCGAGTGAAAGCGCGCGAGGGACGAGCATTTTCACGGGGAGCGAACGCACGGCGAAGAGCAAACGCGCGTTCTGCTCCGTTCTCCCTGAAGGGCTGCAGAATTAAGCGTCTCTTTCCAATCCTTTACAATACCCAATTATATAGAACAAACGCGACTTTTTCCGTCGCGCGAAAGGCCATGAAGGGACGGGAGGGAGGAAGGGGAAGCGACGTTTAGCTGCGGCACCAAATGCGCAATTATATAAAAAAAATGTGGTTGATCCCTCTTATATAGGAATCGGTATAGAACACGAAAGTGAAACGTGTCTTCACAGAAGTAGTATAATGTTTATTGCACATTGATATATAATGTCTATTGGTGTTTTGTGGCTAAAGCGCCCTTAGGCGTTGATGCACCCACGCTGACGCCTGGTGGCACGTCTCCTCCATCACGACTACCAACGTCGATGACCATGAGCAACCGTCGTGCATATGGAAGCTGCACTACGCTGCACACGCTAGCACAACGCGAAAGACGAAGCACGTAACTGACACACTAATACAACGCGCAAGACAAAGCACGTAACTGAATCGTCACCGAGTCAAATCAGCGCGTACAGCGCGTCGTAATTGCAGCCTCCGCGATCAACTTCAGAAACATTTTCAGAGCTAATTGCGGAGGCCACGCTCCGCTGTGCTGAGTACGGTGAACGCCACCTAGGTGGCGTTGGTAGTGCTTCTTGATGCCAGCGTCCCTTCGAATGCTGGCATCGAGGCGTCGTAGTGCTGAGACCACCGAAGCGTTCACTGTCGGTGCGCGTTAGTGTCATAATGCAGTACTTCTCTTTTATTGCGATAGCAATTATATGGACACTCAAAAGCAGATTTCTGCCGTCGGCGTCGCCGTCGCCGTCGCCGTCGCCGTGAGGTTCCGTATGACGTCATTTGGAGAAGAAATCGTCGCCGCGCGCCGAACGCTGTATGTGCGAGTGAAAGGGCGCGAGGGGCGCGTCTTTCACGGGGAGTGAACGCACGGCGGAGAACAAACGCGCGTTCTGCGCCGTGCTCGCTTAAGGGCTGCAGAAGTAGGCGTCTCTTTTCTCCTTTACAATCACCATAAATGTAGAGCAAACGCACATTCTTCCGACGCGCGAGAAGCCGTGGGGGAGGGGGAGGGAGGGGAGGCGACGTTTAGCTGCGGCACTAAGTGCCTATTTATATCAAAGGCTCCGGCAACAGTCACCAACGCCGCACGCATTTTGAGCGAACGCGGGCAAAACGCCGACGGCGTCGACAACAGTTCTGCGTGTTGCCGGTGCTGCTGCATGTCCAAGTTTATACAGCTGATAAAGCTAATATTATTACTCCGTATAGCTCTCTACAAGTTTGCTATCGCAATTGATGCTTCGCCTTTCAGGTGAAACTGCGAGCACTTTTTCTGCTCGTAGGCGGCGGCACCGCCCCGAGCAAGAGCGCGGGTACACGGAGGAGTGTTAGATATATAAGGCGCGTCTGTGTAGCTCTCTGCAAATGCGTTTGTGGCGCAATGGGTTAAACGCTCGGCGATCTATCGTCGCGGACCGAGAGTTCGTGGGTTCGATTTCCAAATTTTGCATGTTTGTGGAACTTTTTCTTCTGGTTTCTTTCTTTGTATTATGTTCTATGACGTATTTCCGTGACGGAAATACGTCAGTGAAGTCTTGGTGGACCCCGGCATAAAACACTTTCGTGTTAAAACGTTACGAGGCGAGAAGGTGGTAAAGACTTCCGACACTGCTCTACGAGTGTCCCGTTCTGATCTCGTCGAAAACCTCCGAGCCGCCTCTAGAGGCACCGGCAACGGTCACCAACGCCGCGCGCGTTAGGTGCGAACGCGGGAAAAACACCGACGGCATCCTGCTGCATGTCCGGCTGCATGTCCTGCATGTCCTGCATGACGGCTTCATGTCCAAGTTTACACAGCTGATAAAACTACTATCCTTACTCCGCATAGCTCTCTACTAATTTGATATCGCAATTGATGCTTCGCCTTTCGGGTGAAACTGCGACATTTTTTCAAGACTCGGCTTTGCAGCTTATTTTGTGCTGTTCCTTTCGCAATGGAAACGCATGCATATTATTATGGTTAATGTTCCCGTTCCTTAATGAGTCTTCGTTCACTTCGAAATTCTTCTAGTGTTGTGTTATGATCACAGCATTGCTTTATACAATATGCTCTTCTGTTTAGAATGGAGCAAAGTATAGCTGTATTGAATATTGCTGTGTGATTAATCTCTTTGGTTCAGTTGGGCAGATTTGATTTATTTATGGATAAAGCAGTACAGCAGAGGCCGCGATGTGGCTGGTGGTCAAAATCAACGAACGAATGTTCTTTTTTTTTTCAATTTCTAGGGCTAACATTAGTCGCATACTTTTGCAAAAGAAAAAGCTGGTCTGCGTTCTTGCTGAAGGCTGATATAATCTCTGTCAAGCAGTTTATTTTGTACGGATATCATTCCTGTGATTACAATGCCGGGGTGATGTGCTTTTCTTGGAAGCCGCACTTCCGAGACTTCATAGTCGACTGCGTTTTTTCAATGAAACCAGCGGGTTTGTAGAGCCACAGGGCTCTGTGAACCGTGATGAGCATTAAGTTTGGCCTGTCAACCGTAACATCAGACTTTTATGTTGTTTTGTTCTTGTCTTTCGTTTATCTAGCTTACCAAAAGTTATAAAGGAGAAGACGACGACAAATTGCCAGCGATGAAGAAGTATAAGCACGGTAAAAAATATAATGTCTTGTGTATCCTGCTGAATTGAGCTGATGTTTATGATACATTTATCAAGCGAGTTTGTAAACACCGTTTATTTTACTGTATAGCAGGAAGCCATGCGCAAAGGCATTCATAAGCGTTCATATGTGTTCAATCAGGACAAGTTCGACGTACCGACTGATGACAAATGCGCTGCGCTGTAAACGAGGCACTGAAAGACGCGAAAGAATCACGGACGATAAGGCGATTCGTGTCTAGAGCGTGCATTTTGAGACACGCCTACTATTTGTTTTTGAAAACTACAAAAAGTTGAACTAGTTGGTATGGATTTGTCGTGAAACAAGGTAAGGCGTGCAGACATGGACGTTTGTGTTGTCTGGTTCTCTTCTCTTGTGTCCGTGTCTGCACGCCTTACCTTCTTTCAAGATGAATATCATACATAGATGTGCGCTTTTGTGAATATCAAACAAGCAACATATGGGAAGGCATAGAGGGGAAACGAGAACGCAATATCGAGCGGTTAAGAAGTACTGACAAAACCAATGGGTTGCTTTGTAAACTTTCCTTCTCATGAATTGTTTGGCTACTTTTCGCAGTGCACAAGTGTAAATTGTAAATGTTTCACAGTCCTGTGCTTCTATGCTATGGTGAGAGTATTTAGGAAACGAAAGAAACTTCGATTAGTGCTAACAGAAAATACGCGTATGTATGTGTCCCATTTACATAGCCCTTCGCGTTATCACAGTCAATGCATCTATGCTGAATTCCTGAAACAACAAGGATGAGACCACAAACACACACCTGCACTGCATAGTTGTAAATAATAATAATAATAATAATAATAATAATAATAATAATAATAATAATAATAATAATAATAATAATATGTAGATTCAACCTGCACGTTGGAATGTATATGTGAACCAAGCCTTAGTGAAGCGGATAAATAAATGCTTCGTAACTAACAACGATGTGTACAGTTATTACTTTCATTCTATGCAATGCGCGATCACGTGAAAATGTTCGTTTATCTACCACCAAGGTCACAACTTTATTGTCTTGCAATTTCGGTGTCTATGCACTACATTCATATGCTGAAATGCAAGCACCAAATCAGGCGCGTGTATGTGTATGTGTGAGACGCATACGCAGAAGTGTCACAAGGACATATCGCTATGTATGATGCTTTCCGAGCGAAGAATGGTGATGACAGGTTTATGCAAATGAAACTACGACACGTGTCACGCAGCATTTAGGGATTCCGCAACTGTTATGTCATGGTGAGACCGTCCCATTCCGAAAGATTATCGAGGAACAGATTTACACCGTCGTAACACATACGGAGTGCCTAAACAAAAAAAAATGTAGAGTAACTCAAAGAACTCCTTAAATATAAATCACCATTCTATTAACAGATCTGTGTGCTTTATAAATGACTGTCAGCCTACATTATATATTTATGGTTTATTTAGGTATTCATTTCTTGTTGCTTAAAAGAGACGTAGGGCTACTCGGTCTGCGTGCTAGGGTTGAATAAGTTGCTTCGTTGGTATTTTTCCGAAACTTCACCCTATAAATCTATTGAATAATCTTTCCGTACTTGAATGTCGACGTTAATGAAATTGGCATGGAATCAGTGTAGCAGCATACCATACTTCTACCGCCAAAACACGTCACGTATCAGGCGGGTATGCATCCTGGCTCCACCCTTGCACTTCCCCTCTGGACGAGCTGTGCCATCTAGTAGTACCGTTACAAAGTCCGTGCGTTGCGCGTGCGTGAATATATATTACAGACAACATAGTCCCTATATATGTAACGCTGCTTTGATTCCGCTTGACGGAGAATCATGTTTTTTAATGCGAAGCATTGCTTATCGAACATTTGGCACTTTGACAGTATCTATCTGTGTAGCCGCCTACGTCTTGTTGCTCTCATGGTCGTTTCGTTAAATTGGTAGTTACTAAAATTGGCATAGAATAACAAGAGTGTATGACGAACATAAATGATAGGTCATGATATGAATATTGTTACGTGAAACTGATGCCCAAGGCTACTTACACTTTATTTACAGGGAACATAACGGAGGCCATAATGGCGAAAGCTATATCAAGCGGGAACCCGTCGTCTTCCTTCTCCTCAGTGTAGTATCAATATCATGATATGTGTGTCATGTAGGTCATGAAACAGCCGCCCACGCCTAGATGCTCTCATGATTGTTTCGTTAACTTGGTATGTAACTAGAATGGGTTCGGATATGAGTACTGAGGGAAGGAAGCACTAGAGGATGATGGTAGAAGTCATAGTCATGAGCATGATTCAGCAAAAATGATTAACACAGAAAAACTAGTGGAATGGGTTCGGAGATAAATACGTCATGACATGAATGTCACCGCATGTTTGTCATGTAGGTCATGAAACAGCCGCCTACGCCTCGGCACTCCATGGTCGTTTGGTTAACTTCATGATTGGCTCCGCGGACACTGCTTCCCATAACATCGATTCCCACAGGGTGTGGGATCTGCTGGCTTTTTTTTTAATTTCCTTTGTAATTGAAGAGCTGCACATAAACAGTGATCAAAGTTTCAGTTCATTGAATAGCGGCAAATACCCCGTTGTACATATCCAGTGGTATAACTTGGCGTGAAAAAAGTTTATTTAAGTGCGGCACGTTAAATTATGGGGTTTTACGTGCCAAAACCGCGATCTGATTATGAGGCACGCCGTAGTGGTGGACTCCGGAATAATTTGTACCACCTGGGGTTCTTCAACGTGCACCTAAACCTATGTACACGGGTGTTTTCGCACTTCGCCCCTATCAAAATGAGGTTGCCGTGGCCGGGATTTGATCCCACGACCTCGTGCTTAGCAGCATACCCAGTGATCCAAGTTGGTGATAACGAGGTTCTTTCAAGAGCAGCATATACCCATGGACCCAAGTTGGCGTCAAAGGTGTTCATCGAAGAGAAACACATATCCTATTCTCGTACCGAGTGACCCAAGTTGATCCGATCGTTGGTTTCGAACCGGGTCCAGCACAGCAGTCTGACGCTTTACCCATGAGACTATGGAACCCAAGTTACGCAGTGAGCCGAGTTGGCAGGAAAATGATTACAGACCCAGCCCGATAGATATCCAGATAAAATTCCCAAAGAATGCTATTCGCCTTATTATACCCGGTGAGATAGCGACCGCCCCAAGATCCAGGAAACCACGCCAAAACCGGCAAAGTAAGCAAATAAAGCTGCTGTTTATAACTTCCATAATTAATTATGCAGACATCAGGGTAGGCGGGAATGTTCAGGGCCCCTTGAGGGACGCATTTACGTCACATTTCTTGCTCTTGTTTCGGTAAAGTTACGGTGTTTCCTCATCAGGAGCAAACATAATTTTTTTTTCTTTTCTTCGTGCGTGTGGTAATTACCCACTCTTAATCTTCCCTCTGAAGCCCAACGCACGTGTGGAAAACCCAGGTAACTCCATCATCTTTCTTTTTCGATCCAGAGCTGCATCACCGTTTTGCATTTGATTTCCAAGGATTTTGAGGGCAACGCACCATGTTCGCAATGCTCCAGGGCATCGTTAATTACGTAGCCTCCGGCACTCACTGTGTTTCATCTTTTCGCTTCTTTCTGAATAAGTTAGTGCTTTGACCTCTACAGGAACATGTCGAGGTATTTAGTCGTGCGTGTTTTTCAACAGTTCGCAGTAGCGCCTTTTTTTAGAAACAGAATCCTTATTTTTTTATAATCTCTGCCACTTTTATACGCTGTCCCCCAGGCATCCTCTATAGTTCGTTATCCTTTTACTACATATAAACCGTACCGTACCAACTGGCTCTGAGATTCATCAAAAATTTGAAGTTTCAACGCTGAAGGGCTGGTTGTCGTTCCAATTCCTGCGGCCAATTTCACTGAGCGGCTTGCTTGCTTCGATCCGCGCGCTGTTCCGAACGCAAAGGAAATAAAAGGACGAGTGTGGGAGATTCACAAAAGAAAAATACATTGCGAGGTACCTGCAGGCACCATGATTGCTTGAATTCAGTGAGGCTCTGTACTACCTAAACTATCTTGCCGCAGACGAGAAGCTCGCGTCCTCCGGTACCTCCATCTTCCAGAAGGCATCGAGCTGACGGTTGTTCAGCTTCGGCTGTCCGACTAGACACGATGCGTAACCAAGATAAAATGTCCAATGCTGCCAGAACTGAAATCATCAGGGTTGTGTTGTCGAAGTAAGGCACGCACGCTTGATTACTTTGACTTTCTCCTTTTTGCCTTTTAGCCACTATTATCGTGACCGCTGATTTTTCGCGTCTGTGAAGATTTGGTATGGCATACGCAAACAGACCTTGAAAATCTAGAAAATACTGCCTAACACAATACTGAAAATAAAAAAGCAATTAGTTGTACTTAAAATGGTTCGAGTATTCATAAAATAAAACATGGGGCACGCTGGCCCAAGGAAGGAGTAATTAAAAGTCCACCGGAGAGGCCTTCGTCTTTAAGTACGCATAAGGTAAGGCGGCGGCGGCGGCTGCTGCTGATAATAATGATGGCAGATATTCAAAATTATACCTTATGTTTTCCCGGAGATCACGCTTTCTGAAATATTGGCTGAGAATGAGCAGAATACATTTCCATCAGGTAAACTTTTTTTTTTACTTTCTCTAACGTGTTTGGCATTAAGCAAAAATGAATTGTCTTGAAGGGTACAAGAACTGGAAGAAAGATTCCCAGGAGCTTAGTTATGATATGCATAACTTATGACTATCGTAAGATTTGGTGAAGAGAAAAACTACAAGGGCTTAAAACCGAGTATCCTCAAATCGGAAGGAACCGCTGCCTGGCGTAGGCTCCAGACAGGCACTTACACAAACCTACACATATTACATCGCATGCACCCCACAGCCTTCAGGGACGAATGCCCGTGGTGCGGGGCCACACTAACCCTATGCCAGATTACGTGGGAGTGCACGCTACGCAACATAGAACACCACGACACGAACACCACGACGGAGCAATGGGAGGCACTGCTGTCCAGCTCGGCCCTTGACGACCAGCTGAAGCTAATCCAGAGAGCAGAGAGCATGGCAAGAGCCAGAGGAGCCCTGGACTAGGGGCCCCGACCATTAGCGATGCCCCTTCGGGGCAAGACAAAACTCTGATTGTCTTTCTAATAAAGTTCATCTATCTAGCTATCTTCATTGTAGGTATTGTGTCAGTTTTGCAACGCGAGTATTACAATTGTTCTGCTACTAATGTGTTTAGGTCACTCATTTACACGCCAGCATATTGTGTATTTTTTTGGTTTGGTATTATCTGGCCTCTCTATATGTTTTATTTTGGCCTAGTGCTCTTTCTCCACAGCGCTCGTGTTAGACAGCGCTTTGCTCTTTCGCGGGTCACCTATCATTGGCTGCATGGATAGTGCGTTAATTTATGTTTATAGTGCTTGCTTAGTGCGCTTTCCATACTTGTGCCGTTTTGTAGAGGCATCTATTGAGGGGTGTTGCAACTACTCGCTGCCTACCTCATTGCTTTGGGGCAGTTACAGCCGACGGCAGACAACTTTAAATTAAATTATGGAGATATACGTGCCAAAACCACGATCTGATTATGAGGCACACCGTAGGGGGGGACTTCGGAAATTTGGACCACCTGGGGTTCTTTAACGTAGCACCTAAATCTAAGTACACGGGTGTTTTCGCATTTCGCCCCCATCGAAATGCGGCCGCCGTGGCTGGGATTCGATCCCGCGACCTCGTGCTCAGCAGCCCAACACCATAGCCACTGAGCAACCACGGCGGGTGGCAGACAACTTTCGGCGTGGTAAAAAATATATATATATACCAGGAACGTTCGTGCGAACGAGACTCCGTCTTCCTCGGCGTATCGCATCTAATCTCTATATAATCTATAAGTGTACTGCAGGAGGACTTGTTGTTGGGTTAGTTGTGTTTACTTAACCACACATGGTAAAAATTGAGGGATGCTTAAGCTTGGGCATTAAAGGAG
This sequence comes from Dermacentor silvarum, assembly GCF_013339745.2. NCBI lineage: Eukaryota > Metazoa > Arthropoda > Arachnida > Ixodida > Ixodidae > Dermacentor > Dermacentor silvarum. The sequence continues at coordinate 74,737,688 of NC_051163.1, forward strand.
GAATGCGATAGCATTATCAGGACCCGTTCGCATCGCATTTTTCTTTATGATTAGGCTTCACTGCAACCATCAACGTGAGAAAGCCAGCTTTAAGGAACCCCAGGTAGGTCAAAATTTATCCGGAGCCCTCCACTATGTCGTGCCTCATAATCAGAACTGGTTTTGGCATGTAAAACCTCAGAAAAAAGAACGACCAAGCTTACACCAATTATCTTAAAGTCGGCTTTACTTTTAAACTGAAATTCATTGCTGGGAACACATTTTTACGGGGGTAATATAAGCCATATTATCTCAAAATGTGAAGGCCCTAGGACCTTTTTTTATCATTTTATTAATTGTTTGCTTTTGCCCAGAGGCGGGAGCGTGTCGAAAATTTCGAGCACGCTTTAGAAAGCTAAGTTCCCTGAATGCTTGTCAGGCTTCCCGGCAGCTGCACCTTACTTTTTTTTTTTCCACCTTCGCCTCTGTGCGCCGCTACCGTTTTACGCTGCTGTGGAGGCAAGCGCAATCAGGATGGGGTTTTCGCAAGTAACCTACCCGAGCGCGCCGCTGCTGTTATGGTAGAAATGCTGGAAATGGGGTTTGTGCTTGAGTTTCATCGTAACAGTTAATTCTTCCTCCTCAGGACTTCAATAAAGTTCGTACTCACTCACTCGTAACAGAAGCATGTTTTCTCATACATTCAAATTAAAATCCGACGCTGTCATGTCTGTAGGTTGTAGTCAAGTCGTACTTTACTATTTTTCTGGTGGATTTTACTTTGAGAAATTCAATTTTTGTTGACTAACGCCTTGCGCCACGTGGAGGGCCTGTATGGTCGGGATGGTTCGGGGTGAATTTCTCCGCTACGGACGGCGATGCCGACGCCGACACCATATTTTCTGTTTCTGCGGCACGGGGCCCTTAACGCTCTCGCGTTAATATGTCGTTAGTAGAGCCTCTGCGCGATTGTGGCTTTACGCTACAATATGTCGTTCTGTAAATGTAGTCTCGCGCTTGTGTTTCCTTCCGCGTAGCACCTTTGGTGGAAGTGCTGGATGAAGCACACTGCGCAAGAGCAAGACGTCACGATGCAGTAATACTACGTAGTCGCCATCAGCTGTGTCAGGAGGTGAAGCCACGGCAGCATAAGTCGCAGTTTCAGGCGGCAGACAACGATATCTGTTTAGCTTATGTCGCATGAGTTTAGCTCGCCGCACGAGTCTGAAACAAAAAGTAGTCCCAGGCAAAGGATACCAGCTCAGCAGTCGATGAGCGCAGAGGGACATTAAAAGGAGTCAAGGTCGTGGGATACGGGAGCGGACGGCAAAAAAAAAAAAAAAAAATCAGTGACGATTACGACACTCGGTAGTGCAAAAATTTGAGCACACCTCAAATTTTAGCATACCGAGCTAATACCGTGTTTTCATTTCGCGATATATTGGCTGGCGTAGACAATCCGTATCGTGCGGCACGTTGCAAAGGAAGCAAAGCGTGGCGCGACTGCCTCTCTAATCTGTAGATCACTGGAGCCAGCGCGTGGGTGTCGCGTCGGCGCGATTCAAATCAGCCGCCGAAGACAGACGCCCAAGACGACGCGTGCTACTCTGGCGCCATCTCCTAGCTATCGTCACAGCACTACGCTTTTCTTCTCGCCCTTTTCGCTTTCCGGCTCGCGTCTTTCATCCCACGCTACGCTCCACGTTCGCCCTTTTAACCTCCGCTACGCTCGTTCGCTCGGTTACGCCGACGCTTGACGCAGGAACAGTTTCCAAGGGCTGCGCTCGAAAGGAACGACAGTGGAGCTACCGGCGGTACTGACGTGGGCAGTGCACATACCGACGACTTTGTTCGTCCCATGATCGGTGACGCGGACGATCCGTGTCATTGTATGCACCAGGAGTTTGAGGCGGCGACGTAAGTCGGCGCTAATAACGCACACAAGAGTTCCATTAACGATGTCAGCAGTTACGAAGGCGGTCAAACTTTGCGCTGCTTGTTCATTGGATCGTCAAGAGAGGATATGTGGCCCCCTAGAAGCAGTCTGTTTGCTTCCGGAAGCAGCACGATTCAATTTCTTGGCTTTGTGGATCCGTAATAAGCCATGGAGGAATATTGGCGTAACACTATAACGAATAACAACAATATGAAGTGAAATTGGATCAAAACTTTGCGGCGACTAGATTGAATAGTTGGAAAGGGGTTGTCAATGAGGGTAAATACATATGTGTGAAATTGTACGCGCTGGCAAAAATATAACAAATTCAGATCGCAGCTGAGTGAATCTGCATTAACTTGGAAACCAGGTCAAGCTTTATGCACTTACTGCCGTCAGTGAAAAGATGTGGTTGTTTGACTGAAGCACTCCGAAACTTTTGGGATTTGACTGTTCGTTCTAACTCCTGACATTTGTACCCCACCGCCTGTCATCTTCGATGAAAACTACACTTTTGAGAATTCATATTTGATGGCGTTTCATCAACGAAAACCATTCGAATGATTTACCCGTCGGGTTGTGTACAGCACGAACAGCACGTGCTATTTGTTTTATTATGTTATTCAGAAAATATTCAGAATAATTCAGAAATATTCTGTTATTCCGAAAATATAAACATTCATTTTCTTCGGTTCAGCATACCAATAATCCGAAATAAAGGTGACTATGAAGCATAGCAGACCAAGATACCGTGTGGCGACAAACACGTTTTAACGCGACAACGTTAAGGACCCCGTGTCGCAGAAAGTTCGGCGTCGGTGTCGGCGTCGGTGTCGGCGCGGGCTCGCCGGCGTGGGTGGCAGAAATAATCATTCCGAACCACATAATCCCGAACCACCCCGACTCGGCAGGCTATTCGCGTGGTGCTAGGCGTTATTGAACAAAAATTGAATTTCCCAAAGTAAATCCGTCAGAAAAATAGTAAAGTACGCCTTAAACAAAAGCTACAGGCGTGATAGCGTCGGATTATAATTTACTATATACAGGAAGAAAGCCCGATAAGCAGCCAGGGATCTTTGAATGCTATCGCATTCCACTCTTAAAGGCGAAACTTAAGCATACCCCAAATTTTTATTGGTCTTATGTTGGGTTCCCCTCATTATTGCTACAGTTTACTTAGCAGAGCTTTAGAGCAAGCTGGAAGATTCAACCGGAGAAGAATGCGCTGAGCTGTTAACGAGGCATCGGAAAAGGCCAACAAACAACGACGAATAGGGCTCTTTCTTCAGAAACTTTATTTTTAAACATGTACTTCCAAATAGACGAGCGGTTTGTGATTCTCAAGGAAGCAACTTAAAAAATCTCAAATGCTAACGCTCTCAGACAAGCAAAAGTTACTAAGCACACCATAAACTTATATTTTTTTAGTTTACTCAATTAACTTACACGTTTACTCACTCACTCACTCACTCACTCACTCACTCACTCACTCACTCACTCAGCATAGAGGTTCTGGTTTAAGCATTCGGTAAGGCGGCACAAATCGAGGCAGATACAAACTACATCGCCCATCTGCGCGAGTTAACAAATGTATCAAACACATCAGAAGCAATAACAACAAGAACAAAGAAAGTAATCCTTGGGCACGATGTAATTCATAGTTATGCACATGAGTCTTCCAGTGCGCTGTCACTTGTGTGGTAGTTCTGGAAGGAAAGAAATTCCGCTAGAAATCGACGATAATAATTGTCAAAGACAGGGTTAGTATCTTCAAAATCTGCTGGGATTCCTCTGAGTGTTCACGGCATTTAGGTATACGAGCAAGAACAATCCCGGGACACAAATGGGGAGAGTGTAGCGTGATACACAGCGTCTCATGCACTGACTCAGATGAGCCGACACCGCAGATCCCCAAGAATACGTGCCTTACTACAATTACCTCACACTTTCTCGCCCGACAACCCCCCGAGCTATACTGTTTGAACAACGGTCAACCGGGCTTTGAAAGATCACGCGTTCATGCTTTGAAAGATTGGGTTGTCGCACAGAAGCCAACGCGGCATGCTGGTTGAGGTTATGCAAACTGAATTCTATGTCGGTCGTTTGTACATAGCCAATTGTGTTGATATCTTTCCTGGGTTTTGCCACATTTCTCATAGTACCAGCAACGAAACCGTAAGCACGTTTGCGCCACACATGTGTCCAAAGAACTTTGACCCCTATATCTCAGTGGAAGGTGGACAGTAACGTTCAGTTGCTCCACAGGGGCTATTTATGTCGCATTTCTAGTTTCATTGCACTGGAGCTACTTATCAGAAATAAATTATTGTCTTTTTCTCCCAAACTTGCCGTAAGTATACATTTTCCGCTTTTCTTTCGCTCTATCTGGTCTCCGAAGAACATCGTTATGTGTAATAACGCCGCGCCTGGTTTATATGCCCGTCGTTCCTTTAACTTCGACAAAACTTCATCAGCGCTTCGGAAATGGTGTGCCAGTATTTTGAGGTCAAACTGCCAGTACGGGCAGCTCGAGACTCGGTGTAATTACGTAGCCTGAGGCATTCACTGCTTTTAATTATCTGGTTCGTTTCTCAACATCTAGGTACGTTGACCTCGGCAGCAGCATGTGGAGTGACTTGGCTATGCCGTTAATTACTCGGTGACTTGCTTCTTCAATTTAAATTACACCTTTCTTTTTCTTCCTGCCGCCTTTCATCCCCCCTCGTATAAAAAACATTTCCTGTGTGAAAACAGCGAGTTATCGACTGTCTGTAGGCGAGAACTTTCTAAATATGTGATTTCTTTACTAAGTGGTTAATCGTAGTAGCTAATTTCAGTTACTCGCCGTTATTGATATTTCGCCACTTTAGTGTAACGATATTTTTCATTTTTGGCGCACGCTAATAAAAACACAATAAAGAGGTGGAGGTGCTACTATTGGAGGCCTACTGTAATGCGTCTCCAGATGCGGGCACCACAGCTGTTTCGCTAGAGGCTACATTCTATCGCCCTGAAAACCAGATGCCATCGCTCTCCCCGTTTTTTTATGGTCGCCGAAATGGCGGGTTTATCTTGGCTTCAAGGTCGGCATTTGTTCTTCCTTTAATATATATAGTCGAGCTCGAATACGACGAACACCTTCATTGCATATATTGATTTCGCTATATTAGAAATTTGTTAATTATAGTTGAACGGAACTTAATTTAAGAAATAGCGCGTACTAGATTTCAGTTTCAGTTTATTATCCATTCAATACAATGATTATGTAAACGATACTATACAGACGAGGGTCCCAAAGTCAAAGACTGCAACGGGACCCTCGGTTAAAATTTAAAAAAAAATGTATACAAGTCATGGGTTAAAGCAGCAAAATTAACAACGTTGAAAGAAGACAAAAGAACGCGTAAAATACAATACAATGGTAAGATACAAAAAACAAGGAAATCAACAGGCGTAATTATACAGGACAACATATTATCGGGCATGAAGCTATTTACAAAGAAAAAAACACTTCAATTCATATTTGAATGTATTCAATGATGATGTTTGTTTAAGAGAATGTGGTAGGTCATTCCATATTTTGATCGCTGAAAACGAGGACGTCATTTTTCCATAGTTGGTGCTACATTTAGGTAGGAGAAAGTTGTTATTATGAGCAAACCTAGTTGAATTGGTATTAGTAAGTAAGTTGAAGTCTACAAATTCGTAAGCAAGCTGTTTGTTAAGCAACTTAAAGAAGATAATACTTAAATGATACTTAAACAAGCCAGATACAGGTAGAATAGAGTTAGCCTTAAGAAGCGGGAGAGCATCTGAAAAAAAGGAACTGTTGGTGATTATGCGAATGGCCTGGTTCTGTATGTGTTGAATAGACAAGAGGTGACAGCTATATGTGTTTCCCCAGGAAGCAATACCGTAGGTGATATGACTATGAATGAATGCAAAGTATAGAGATAGTAATGCGTTTTCTGAAAAAAATGCTCGTGATTTAATCAATGCTCTTATGCCGTAAGCTGTTTTTTTGTTTAACAAGTGCAATATGATTAGTAAATTTCAAGTTAGGATCTAGTTGTATGCCAAGGAATGACACACAGTCCGCGGCAGCAATAAAATGACTGTCGAGGGTAATTTGGGGTATACAAGGTAACATCCTCTGTTTTGTTTTAAATATCATGAACTGAGTTTTAACCGGGTTTAAAATTAAGTGATTCAACTGACACCATTCTACGACTTTCGCAAGTTCATTGTTCAGTTTAAGGAGTAAGCTTGGTAAAGACTTGTCTGACAGGGAAATTGTGGTATCATCAGCATATAGGATTGTATTAGAAATACTAAGAAAATCAGATAAGTCATTAATGTAAATGTAAAACAACAAGGGTCCCAGTTTTGAGCCCTGTGGTACCCCTTGATTAATTACTTTTGATTCGGAATAAGCACTCCTTACACAGACTGTTTGCTCGCGGTCAAGTAAGTAATTTTTTAGAAAAGTTAAAGCTGGACCTGTTATACCTAACGATTCAAGTTTGTTAAACAAAATGGGATGATTAACAGTGTCAAAAGCTTTAGTAAAGTCTAGAAACACTGAGCCAACGAATTCACCTCTATCAATAGAAGATCTGATGTAATCGGTTAATGCTATAAAAGCTAAGCTGGTGGAACTGCCAGGACGGAAACCAAATTGGCAAGGTTTTAATAGTTGAAATTTTGTTAGGTAGCTGTTTAAACGCTTCAGAAATAATTTCTCGATAAGTTTACTAATGGAGGACAAAATAGAGATTGGGCGATAATTGGACACCTGAGATTTATCACCTTTTTTTATAAACAGGGATTAATTTGGCCTTCTTAAGCGAACTGGGAAAGATGCCACATTTGAAAATTAGATTAATTATGTGGCTCAGTGTTTCAGCAATACGAGGAGCAACAAGTTTTAAGTGGTAGGCAGAGACATTATCTAGTCCTGGGCTAGATTTTTTCAGATTTAATATGGCCGAACAGACCTCATCCAACAGAAAGGGGTGATTGAGTTGTGTTTAGTTTCTACACCGCTGTAACACTGTAAAAGTTTGTCGAATTCTATATCTTAGAGCGTAAGAAGTATCTAAGGGTGTTCGAAAGAGGGTGAAAGCTTTTTAATATAAAAACATTTGTTATATGTTCAACGTCTCTGACTACGCTCAAAAAAAAAAAGACTTGCCTTATGAGTGAAGAAACTCTTGTTGTTGCTGTTTTTTTTCGATGCCTGTCTACTACGCACACCTTTGGGGCTTAGCACGAAATTGAGGTGGTGCTCGTGCCGAAGCAAATATTGTCGGGAAGGAATATTAGAATCGATCGCAGCGTTTCTTCGTACTATCCGGTAAAACTCTCACCGACTGGCAGTGCAACTGAGCGCAATGCTGTTGTGTGTAACAAAACAACAAATCAAGACCTAAAACTTGGACGAACATAGAATATAGGCCTATAGTTTCTCTCAAGCACCAATACTTCTTACTAGAATATCACAGCATATTCAATCTCTAATTTCATATTTTATATTTAGGCGAAGCAGCTCTTGCGCGCTGCAGGATCAGGCGTCCTATCTCTGCGACGCTCGGCCACTGTTTCACGTCAAATAAAATTGGAACAGTATGTTCACCTTTATTTATTGCTATAGAAAGTGCATTTCTACAAAGAACAACGAAATGTTGTTGGAAATAAAAGTGTAATACTATAGCAAACATTTCTTAATTGATTTGTTGCAGAATGTCGAATCGAAACATTTTTCATTTCCGGTTTTCGTTCCGGTACAGCGAAAGCGGTACACTTCTGGTTGAAAGACGGAGCGAAAAAAAAAGATTGCGGCTCAGATTGGTTCGAGCCGCTTTACGTTCATTTGAGTAAACGAAGAATAAATACAGGAAAACAGCAGTTATTTATTTTGTAGAAGTGCTCGAGTGCTTCTGTTAAGCTGCACGGAAAGGTTACGCGCGTAGTCGTAGTCAGTAGTTCAAGACGAATTAGACAGATGCAACGCCAGTGCTGCGATGTGAACCGAAGCTTTAGTGAGAGATAGAGAGGATAATTTATCAAGAAACTGCAGAGAGTGATCTAGCTTTTGGGTGAACTGTGCGAAGACGGGACAAGAAAGGAAACAAAACGCGAGCGCAGACTGTAAACGGATGATTTATTTGAAAATACGCAGATCATATGTAATGACGCGAGTGCACACGTGGCTGCTTGCTATTGCTCTCAGAAGAGGGAAAGGTAAGAGGACGCAAGGGGGTGCATAAGGAAGGACGATGAGTGTAGGCAGTAGGATGCGACGATATAGCGTTCTTGTTCGAAGAGCTCATTCAGAGCATTGATCCGAAGCCGGTGTTAACTAGAAATTCTGAGAGAGCCTTGACGGCTCGCTTCGTTGACATTGCTTCGTTGGAGCCACCAACTGCGGCGTCAACCACAACGTACGTCACGGTTCCCAGTCTCCGTGATCCTGAGACATTCTCCGCCCAAAATGGGACGACGACGACTGGCTAAGCATGTATGGGCGTGTTAGCCAAAGCCACCACTGGGACCCTATCATCATGCTTGCCAATGTGATATTTGATCTGGACGGGACATCGCATGTCTGGTTTCGCACCCATGAGGCTGAGCTATCCAGCTGGGACACTTTCAAAGAGAGGCTTCGCGACCCATTTGGCGACACGTCAGGTCGCCAACTGGCTGCGCGAAAAGAGCTTGCCACCCGTGTCCAGTCGTCGACCGAATCTTATGGCTCCTACATACAGGAAGTGCGCGCGCGTTGCCGGAAAGTCGACGAGCACATGGCCGAGGTCGACAAGGTGGGCCATATCCTAAAAGGAATCGCGGACGACGCCTTTAATTTGCTCGTCTATGACGACGTTTCTACTGTCGACGCCATCGCCAAAGAATGGCGCCACTTCAAGGCAGCCGAAAGCCTCCGTGTCGTCCTACAGTTTTCCTGGCTTCCAAACACACCTGCTACGTCATCTTGCTCAGCTCTTACCGCCACACAACCATTTCAACGGAACGTCATGCATATCGTTCGCCGAGAGATTGAAGCGGCGAGTCCGGCCCCACTTTACCCACGACCCCTTGACGGTGCATTTGACCAAGCGGCCCCCACTATTTCCGTTATTCAAGCAGTTGTGTGGCAAGAAATTGCAAACCTTGGCATCCCTGCCGTCTGCTCTGTTTCCCGACCCGATTCGGCATCCATTCCCATGGCCACAACCTGCAATGGCCAGTTTTTCGCTCCCCGACCACGCCATCCTGCTGAATGGCGAGCCCCACACGACAAACCGATATCCTGTATACTGTATGACAAACATTATGTCCTTATAGAGACACACTCAGTAAAATGTTGCCACTTTTGCGGATAGTGCAAGATTTTCGGTTGCTACAGGGGCTGTTGTAACAACACTTTACGCTTTAAAGAAGTGCTGATTCACACTGTCACGCTTGCTTTTTTGGTGCACTCTGCCTCTTTGTCGTAGCAATTTTGCAGAATACCTGAGCCCGTTGCTCTTTTAAATCCACCGCTCCTGTAAACGTTCATGGAGGAGTAGCCGGGTTCTAACTAAACACCACTTCTCCAAGTCACGAAGTTTTGTTGGCAGCTCAAATTTGTAACCACGTCTCTTCTTAGTATCGACTTATTATCGCGTATAACAATAACGGTTTTTATAAGCTCTTCGAAACTTTTGAGCGCGAGACACTCTATGGTTGAATACCTACTCAGCGTGCACTAGCGAGTGCTTGCTTTCTCTAACTGTTGAGTTGTACAAAATGGTTCCCTGAATATGAGTCTTAACAAAGGCAGCGCACATAATGCCCATTGAAATATGAAAGGCGAGCTCTTCGTCAAGATGCATGGAAAGTGCGATCGTTTGAAAGTTAAAGTGAATTTCCCTCAAGCCAAGGCACTGATCAAGCTATTGTCAGTATGCCGTTAGCCTACCGACAGTGACGGCGCTCACTGATGTGACAAAGACGGCACAAGGCTTTCAGGTTAGACTACCGCAACTTATCAAGCGTGACTTTCTGATTAGCCTTAGCACAGCATGGTGACTCCGGGGCTTCTGCAAGGCTCTGCGGAACTCAACGTCACCGGATCGATTTCTAGCCGTGAGGGGCCGCTTTTCGACGGGGATGAAGTGCAGGAACGTTCATTAACTATGCTTTGTGTGCTCATTAATGGACTCTAGGATGTCAAAATTAACACACAGCTCTTTACTACGACGTACCTCGCAGCATATTGTGTCGTTCAAGGACGGTTAACCACACACTTTACTTCAAATACCTTCAAGTATGAAATTAAAATATTTCGAAGTAGTAATGATATTTACTGTTTCCTAAGCGGTATTTAGGCAGGAAATAGCATTCAGAGGCGTTCCTCAGGGGAAGTGCTTTGTCAAGTCTTATTTAAAGTTCTACTCTGTTTCGTATTAGATGCGATGAGGATTTACATACTTACGTCTAGGCGGATGATATCGTGTTTTTATTATCAGGTCGTGGCAATCACGCGCGTTGCTAAAGCCTACAAACATACTGGTTGGTTCTAGAAAACTGGCTGGACGCCATCCACCGGACTCAACGTCAAGGCGTGTTTGCTCAACTTTACTTTAAAGGACGCTATATAGATAATTTTTTTTTCGGAACTCGATAATATTTCACGAGTAGAGACAACCAGGCACCTTGACCTTATGCTCGATGGTTATCTGTCTTGGCAGGCGCAACTTGACTGTATTAAAGCAAATGGTGTTTTTTTATTAATTAATGTATTTAAGGGGAGATGGATGCCTATATGTTGCGCCGGCTACTCCTCTTGTCTTACATTGTCGTCGGAAAGTTGTCAACAATCACAAAACTGGACTAATAAACACATGAACGAACATTCACGTACTAAGTCTTAACTGCCATATAAGTAAATGTTCACGCAACAGAAGAGTTATAAAATTCTTCTGCCACATTCACAGTCAGTCACAGTCAGTCACAAACAGTCACAAAACCGAAGTGTGTTCGTGTGGTTGGTTTCCTACGTCGGCCGAACCACAGTCGACTAATAATGCAGAGAGGACACTGTTATCAATCTACCGGCACATGCATTCGCCCGGTATTGGAGTTTTGATGCGCGCCTGTAAGATTCGCCCCATGGTCCTTCTGACCGGAAAGCCTTGAGACTGTCTGCTGGCTAAATATTCAGCAAGTCAAGTCTTACAACTGGAAGCAAAAAAGCCTTCTCTTACAAAGATTGTTCGTGCTAAAAAAATTCAGATTATACGAGTACCCTATAAGCTCTTCGAAAAGAATTTTTTTATCTCCCAGCCCGCCATGTGTCCCACTTCACGCTTGTTTCAAAAATATGAACGCCAGATTATTTTTGCACGACCTCTCCTTGTTATATAACATGTTTATATTTGAGATATCACTTTTTCCTTCCTGCAATATATATTACTAAGGCAACTTTACATTTTTCCTAAAAAATGCAAAGCTGTTATCCCACCAGATGTTAGTTGTGTAATAAATCCCAAGTAACTTTGGTTATTTCATGTATAGTTATCATGACTGACGCCCCGCAAAGCGATCAACACTTTGGTATTTACATATTTTCTCCTGTTCTCACTTTGCCGTCTAATCTTCGCCTTGCAGACATCATAAGTTATCCTTCTTACAGAATTTCCAGATATAGTTCTACTCCTGCGTAAACTAAATTCAAGAACAGTTGCCGCAGTGGCTGTCACTTAGACTTCGTCTTTGTGCTCCTGCCCCACGGCATTGGATGACTCGCTGCTATAAAGACCTATACGCAGCACAGTGAACGCGTATGGCCATGCATCGACTTCAGCTTAAATCGATTCACATGACAAACGACTGATATCGACTGCACACTATAAACGAGGCTGTCACGCAAGTGTTGCTTCTATTACCTTCGCGACACGGCCATCCTATATCTCAGTGCTTAATCCCGTGCTAAGCTGCGCCTGTCAATGTTGGTTTAGTCCTCTCTTTTACTTTCCATAATCCGTTCATCTCTCAACGAAGCTTCTTGTCGCTCCGACCCATTAACCCGCCCGTACGCTTATTTCTTCTTTTGACCTCCACCGTATGCCTGCCCACACTACCTAGGTAATGGTTTATCCCTGCTTTTCACGGCGTCACCACACTCTTAGGTAACTTCCGCCATGGGTGTAGCGGATATTCTTCAGCGAAGCCGGCTTTTCGTGGATCTTTATCATCGTATTAACTGTTGCCCGTGCTTGGGGTATTTTTTTTATTAGCGCGAGTAATTTATTCGCATCAAGCCAGAAGTATTGGCAACTATTCTATCGCTCTCTTTTATACAATCAACAAATTGTTCGTTCAGCAAAGCATAACATATTGTGCGAGCAGCAAGAATTCGGAAGAAAAAGAGGGTGTCCAATCATTGAGAAAATAGAGCCTACTCTAGACAAATACAAGCTCTGTGCTCAACAAGTGCAGCAGCTAAACGATTTCAAAACACGCTGAAAACGAACAGCTTTCAACAACAGAAATGGCACATGATAATTCTAGTTGATAATAATGTATTATTATTATTACTATTACATACAGAGCTTATATAGACGCTGCTTCAGCTGCATCACACCAATGAATAAAGACACATTGTGGCTGTGAATCCGTTTTAATCTGAAATTTTCGTGTGCAGCGTACGCTGGAGCCCTTATTTATTGCTGGGAGGCACATACGAAGAGCATGCCTATGTGGCACGTACTCCCCCCGTCGCCGACGGCCTGCGATACGCCAATATGTTACATTTTAATCGATGCGCTAATCATACGTTAGGCGCGTCCGAGTAACACGACCCCCCCCCCCCCCCCCCCCCCCGACCCCCACCACTGCCCGCAAAATACTTACGCCTCGCCATTACGAACTCTGTTAGGGCCGTTATGATCACGTTCGGACGGACGATTAGGCGGCGGTCAAACGGGGGAAGCAAAGCACGTAATCATCCGTAGTATGTAGGCAAAGACCCATTTAGAAGCAAGCTTCGCGAGCAACAGGTCGCCAGAGATTAGCCAAATGCATACTTAGAAGCAAGAGTCCTCGACAGAAAGTTACCAGAATTCTCTCACCATACTGATCTCGCTGTAATAAACCGCTCCCACTTTCTGAAGTGTTTTCGGGCACGCAGCTACAGCCAAATACAGTTCCCCACCGCATGCTCTATCCTGCCATGTTCCACGTATAATTACCCCACCAATGCCCGGATCGTGACACACTGTCCACTAATGAGCATGCCAGCTAATGAGGGCGAGCCCACGAATTTCACACCCCAACACACAGCAGTGGGACGACTGGCGGTATAGCATCGATTCCGGAACCGGCTCGAACTGATTAGAAGAGTGCGCCGATTGGCCGCGACTTATAGGCGTTGAGAAAACTCGCTGATCAGTAGTAGGGATAATCTATCACATTTACACATGCGTACTTCAGGTTTACAAGTGTGCTTACAAGGCTTACATGTGTGCAATTTGTTCCAGAAATTCGATAGCCTTTCGGCTATGACGCCACCGCTTCCTACACGTACAGTGCAGAAATGGCCTGAAGGGAGTCGCACATCAAGACAGCAGGGTGCACATTTGAACCCACTACCTTTGACCACAGCGGGCTCACTACCAATTGGGAGCGAGCGCGATTGTCATGTCAGACAGTAGGAGCCCCACAATCTCTATCACAGGTTAAGTATGTATATTTTGTAATGAGTGAGCAAATGTAGTCTGTGTATTGGCTGTCGTCAGATCAGTAACTTTGCAGACATACACCCCTAGCAAGGCGCACAAGACGTTTCACGTAACCCACTGCTGGTACGTCCCCAATACAGCCTACAGAATAATAATTTTTTTTCTGTCTCCTTGTTCATTCTATTTTGAGACGCTGGCCTGGTCATGCAGGTGTAGAAATACACTACTACCAGTCAATCATTCTTAGAGCATCGGTGTATTGTACAATTTTATTATAAATCCTAAGATTAGCCACAGCTTCACGTATGCTCTCGTTACATATTCACCTAATACACTGACAGCCCACATACCCTTGTCCTGCAGCGAATACCGGAAAAGTTTCTTTGAAATACTATGGGCCGCAGAGTTCATCTTCAGCTGCAGCAAGCTATTTTAATATTTGTCATCCAGCGATGGTATAAGTTTGACCAGTAGATCACATTAAAATATTGCATTTTCTTACGTGTTTATTGCCAGATCTCCATCTCTCTCTCTTGATGCATGTGCGTGCGTTGTATGAGTGTGCGTGCTTGGGTTTGTGTGTGTGTGTGTCACCCAGCCACCACTACTCTTTTTATTACATAATAAGTGTGCACAAAATTTACTTGTCTTACACCAGTGCATGTGATCAATTTTATGCCCTGGCAGACAGCCTCCTAAAAAACAAAGCAATTCATTTTGCAAACTTACGTACATTATTCAACATCCTGCGCTTTGTCACTGCACCGGGAGGGTCGAGGCGAACCGCTTTATCACACGTTATTCTCTCACACGATTGAAGACTATAAGCCGCGCTTAGTGGTCCCACGTGCGTAGTGAGTATACACTCAAAAGTATAATTTGACGGCTGCGATTTCAATCTGCATGATCGTCTCCAAATGTATGTCGACACGGAATGAGATTTCTACAATTCCCTGCAATACCAAAATCTTCCGTAAACTTTGTAAGCTTTGTAATCAGGAATGCATTTCTTCTATTCGTTCAATTGGTGAATGGAATGATTTCGTGTGTCTGGCAAATGATGTCTCCGCGTAGGCAGATAATTCGTATAAGGGACGTAATTTGTGTGATTTTCAATGTTTCTTTAAAAAATGGAGTGCAGTAAAATGTTAAATGAATAGTTCTCTAAAAAGCGCATATTTATTGCGTATTTCTCTATAGTAACGCCATACACGCACTTCCTAACAGAATGATTTCAAGTTGAGTACTGCATGATTTTAACTCGGGAATTATCAAGTGCTTTCCTACTACGAATTACTTGAAAGCGTTTTACTTCGTATAGTTTCAAAAATATTTATATTAGTGATTCGCGAGGCCGGTTTTGCATTTCCCCCGCTGCTATGGCGCTTACTCGATAAAAATTATCATTTGCCTCGAATCAATTATGCTAATCACTTGAGACGACCATCGCAGAAATGCGACGTATAAACACATTCATAAGCGGGCATATTAATACTTTTGTACTGAAGGGACTGGGCCATGGTGCTGGTGAAGGAAGAAGAAGACAAGCAACGCTTGCTCGCCCGCATCGCCATAGCTCCCTTTTGACTTGTTTCAGTCTGCCGTTCTAACGCCAGATCGAGTGTTGCAAGGAAAACATCCCCATTGCATCTGGTGGAGGCGCTGGGTTTCTCTTCCACATCCTGGAACTCCGCAGTCGGACGCTACCAAGAGCTCCTGCGATGAATGATCCCGGACCGTCCCAGGCTGCTGCTCCCGTACCCCCGACCATTGTCTGCCCTGGCGTCGTCCGGCAGCGTGATCCTGCTATCTTTAGCGGAGCAGAGGACCTCGACGTCGAGGACTGGCTCGCCGAATACGCCCGTGTGAGCGCATATAATAAGTGGTCCGACCGCGACAAGCTCACTAATGTAGGCTTTTATTTGACGGGCGTGGCAAACCTCTGGTTCAGAAATCATGAAACCAGTTTTACCACCTGGTCCGCTTTTGCAAGCACTTTGACTGAGGTTTTCGGCCGTCCCGCCGTTCGCCGCCTTCGTGCTGAGCAGCGATTGCGTGGTCGCGTTCAACGCACTGACGAGAGCTTTACCAGCTACATTGAAGACGTGCTCTCGCTCTGCCGGCGCGTCAACTCATCCATGGACGAAGCTGACAAGATCAAGCACGTCATGAAAGGCGTCGATGACCACGCCTTCCAGATGCTCGTCGCCAAGAGTCCCCAGACCGTTGCCGAGGTAATTCAGCTCTGTCAGGAGTACGACGAGCTGCGCAAGCAGCGTGCCACAACACGTTGTGCTGCTCAGCAGGATACCGCGGATCTCGCTCCCTTGGATTTTAGCCGCGACGCTGCCGACATTTCTGCTTTAATGCCGCAAATACAGCAGTTCATCCGCCAGGAAGTCGCGCGGCAACTGTCTCTGGCGACTAGCCCTCCTGAGCCGGTGACTTCCTTGGCTCCTTCGCTTCGTCAGGTGCTTCAAACGCAAGTTGCTGAGGCGCTACCAGCTGCCCCTCATCCGCAGCCCGTTGTCGGACCACTGACGTACGCTAACGTTGTCGCCCGGCCTTATGCTCCTCCGGCTCCTGACACCTACCGGACCACCGGAACTTTCCATGTGCCGCCACCACCTTCACGCCCGGTTCCCGTTCCTTACTCGGCCGCTGGAGCCCCAGTCGTCAACCCATGGCGCACACCTGATAACCGGCCAATATGCTATTCCTGTGGTTTCCCGGGCCACGTAGCACGATTCTGCCGCCGTCGCAACTACCGTTTCCCTGACAGTGCGAGCGCCTCCGGCTACATGCCTGCTCGACTTCCGCGTCATGATGTGTCTCATCTTCCTCCGGACTCGTCTTCTAGTCGCCGCCCCTTCGATTCCCGCCGGTCGCCCTCCCCACGTCGTCGATCCCTTTCCCCCATGGTTCGTCGACTCAGTCCTGCCCGCGAGGAAAACTAACAGTCGCAGTTCCCGAGGCAGGAACTGCGTTTACGTCGAACATTTCAAGGCCTCATTTTTCTCCTGCGAACGAAATTGAACTGTCCGTCGATGGCGTCACCGTACACGCACTTATTGACACCGGAGCCGCCGTTTCTGTTATTAGTCAAAAGTTTTGCCGCCATTTGAACAAAGTGACCACCCCACTGACTTATCTATCGCTGCGTACGGCAACATCGCATTGCATTCAGCCCTCAGCATCCTGCACAGCTCGGGTCGTCATTCAAGGCGTTTTGTATGTTGTCGACTTTGTCGTTCTATCCCGTTCCTCGCACGACGTCATTCTTGGATGGAACTTCCTATCTCTGAACCAAGCTGTTGTTGACTGCGCTCGTGCCGAACTTACGTTATCAGTGCCGTGCTTTGAGCCTGACGACCACCATTCTACTAAAGTTGTTGCTGCCACGGACATCGACATCGCACCTTTCTCAGCCGCTCTGGTTCCTGTGTCGTGTGACTCTGTCGCGAACTCATCTGTTTTGTTTACGCCGTCAGCCTCTTGTGCGAGCCGTCGGAACCTTCTGCTTCCTTTTGCTATCGTCACTTTTTGCGGCGGTTCTGCTGCCCTTTACGTGTGCAATCCCTCCGCGTGCCCTTCATCCATACTCCGCGGCGAGTGCTTGGGGAGCTCTGAATATTTCGACTGCACCCTCCCAGCCACCATGTTTGACGATGCGGCACCACTTCCGCTTTGCGCCGTCACTCCTCCTGGCGCGACCGATGCCCCTGTGGACGTCTTTGCTCATGCCGTCGACTCGGCACTCACACCTGTCCAGCACGAGGAAATTATCCAGCTCCTCCAGCGTTTTCGGGCCTCCTTCGACATTGGCCAACCGTCTTTGGGTCGAGCGTCAGCAGTCGTTCACCATATCGACACCGGTCAACAAACCCCTTTGCGCCAGCGTCCGTATCGTGTGTCGGTCGCTGAACGCCGGATCATCGACCAGCAGGTTGACGACATGCTGCAGCGTGGCATCATCCAGCCCTCTAACAGTCCCTGGGCATCTCCGGTTGTCCTCGTTAAAAAGAAAGACGGCTCCATAAGGTTCTGCGTCGACTATCGCCGCCTTAACCGCATAACGCGCAAAGATGTCTACCCTCTGCCGCGCATCGACGATGCTTTGGACAGCCTACAGGGTGCGGAATTCTTTTCTTCACTGGATCTGCGCTCCGGGTACTGGCAAGTGCCGATGGCAGAGGCCGATCGCCAAAAGACAGCCTTTGTAACACCTGATGGCCTATATGAATTCACCGTCATGCCCTTTGGCCTCTGCAACGCGCCTGCCACTTTCGAACGAATGATGGACACCATTCTCCGAGGCCTGAAGTGGAACACGTGCCTTTGCTACTTAGATGACATTGTAGTTTTTTCTACCGACTTTGCATCACACCTCAGCCGCCTCGAGCAAGTCCTTGCGTGCCTCACCGCTGCAGGACTGCAGCTAAATTTGAAGAAATGCCACTTCGGCGCTCGCAAGCTTACTATCCTCGGTCATGTCGTCTCAAAAGACGGCATCCTCCCGGACCCTACGAAACTTAGTGCTGTATCCGCGTTCCCCAAACCAACTACCCTGAAAGAGCTTCGCAGCTTCATCGGCTTATGCTCCTATTTCCGCCGCTTCGTCCGCAATTTTGCCTCCATAATCGCCCCCTTGACCGCGCTTCTTACCGGCCGTTCCGAGCTACCGGACTGGTCCCCGGCATGTGACGACGCATTTCAAGAATTGCGCCGCCTTCTCACTTCACCGCCAGTACTGCGCCACTTCGATCCCTCTGCTCCAACTGAGATTCACACGGACGCTAGTGGTGTCGGGCTAGGTGCTGTTCTTGCACAGCGCAAGAATGGCTTCGATGAGTACGTCGTAGCGTATGCCAGCCGCACCCTTACCAAAGCTGAGGCGAACTACTCCGTTACTGAAAAGGAATGTTTGGCCATTATTTGGGCTATCGCAAAATTTCGACCTTACGTGTATGGGCGCCCTTTTGACATCGTGACCGACCATCATGCCCTATGCTGGTTGTCTTCACTCAAAGATCCAACTGGTCGGCTCGCTCGTTGGGCATTACGCCTACAAGAATACGACATCCGTGTTGTTTATCGCTCCGGCCGCAAGCATTCAGACGCAGACGCTCTTTCCCGGTCACCCCTGTCACCTGATCCTATCTGCTCGTCGATTTCCGCCTGCGGTGCCTTCGCCCTCAACATTTCCGACATGCCATCCGAGCAGCGCAAGGACCCATGGATCTGTTCGCTTCTCGACTTCCTGTCTAGCCGGTCGCCAGCGCCGATCTCTCGGACGCTCCGTCGCCAAGCCACGCACTTTATTATTCGGGATCACCTCCTCTACCGGCGCAACTACAACTCCAGCGGTCGCAAGTGGTTGCTTGTTATTCCCCGACATCTCCGCTCCGACATCTGCGCCACGTTCCACGATGACCCACAATGCGGCCACGCTGGGGTATTGAAGACATACTCTCGCCTCCAGGTTCGGTACTATTGGCGCGGTATGTATCGTTTCGTTCGCCAGTATGTCCGGTCATGCCCCCTGTGCCAACGCCGCAAGACGCCTCCTAAACTTGCTGCCGGTCCCTTGCAGCCTTTACCATGCCCCGCTCGAGCGTTCGACCGCGTCGGCGTTGACCTATACGGTCCGCTTCCCAGCACTCCCAGCGGCAACCGCTGGGTTATTGTTGCTATCGACCACCTTACGCGGTACGCTGAAACTTCAGCCCTGTCATCTGCCACGGCAAAAGACGTTGCTCGTTTTATCCTTCAGAACCTGGTATTACGGCATGGAGCACCTCGAGAATTACTGAGCGACCGCGGTCGCGTTTTCCTCTCTGACGCCATTACAGCGTTGCTAAAGGAGTGTCGCATCATTCACCGCACTACCACGGCATACCATCCCCAAACTAATGGCATGACAGAGCGTTTTAATCGCACCCTTGGCGACATGTTGGCCATGTATGTTTCCTCTGACCACTCGAATTGGGATCGGATTCTGCCTTTCGTAACGTACGCATATAATACTGCAACGCAAAGCACCACTGGATTTTCACCTTTCTTTCTTCTTTACGGACACGAACCTTCCTGCACAATGGACACAATTCTACCCTACCGGCCGGATGCTTCGGAGTCGACGACTGTTTCACGAGCGGCTGCATACGCGGAAGAATGTCGCCAGCTCGCTCGCTCGTTCACATCCCAGGACCAGTGGCGCCAAAAGCATCGCCACGACACGTCCACTACAGCTACATCCTTTACTCCCGGCTCGCTGGTCTGGTTGTGGGTGCCGTCTACTCCACCGGGCCTTTCCTCCAAACTGCATTCCAAGTACCATGGTCCCTATCGGGTACTGCGACAAACATCCGCAGTCAACTACCTCATCGAGCCGAAGGACGCGTCTTCCGACCAGCGTCGTCGCGGCCAGGAAATTGTCCACGTCTCCCGCCTAAAGCAGTGCCACGACCCCCCTGTCTTCTCCTGCCCCTAGGTCGCCAGGATGGCTCCTCTTTTGGTGGGGAGTGATTGTACTGAAGGGACTGGGCCATGGTGCTGGTGAAGGAAGAAGAAGACAAGCAACGCTTGCTCGCCCGCATCGCCATAGCTCCCTTTTGACTTGTTTCAGTCTGCCGTTCTAACGCCAGATCGAGTGTTGCAAGGAAAACATCCCCATTGCACTTTGTATAAACAATTCTTAAGCAGCTGTCGAATCGGACTGCGGAAAGCTGTTTCGTTCTCTTCATTTTATTCGCAAATATTTCTTTCGGCTGTGATTATACGGAGACGGTCAAGGTGACATTTATTCCGAGCCGCCGCCTCTTTCTCTGTGGAAAGTGGAATGAATAAGTTGAAAATGAAAGGTCATTTTACTGCGACGCAAACCGATAGCGCCCGACTCATCTCCCAAGGGACCTTGAGACTCATCTCCCAAGAGAAAAAGAGAGTCGTTAACTGATTGCGTGCCGACGGAAAAGCGCTCGTGAGATTGGGCGCTCGCATTAGCACGAAGATTTGCGCATCTTTTTTGCATCCCTTACCTCGCCCCGAAGTTCAGATGTGCTTGCATATATGCGCACATCTCATTCCTCCAGGTTAATCTACCAGCTTGAGCTTGACTTAATCTTTCCCTTATAAATACGTGTGCTTTTCAAGGAGCACTGAACCGCATGAAAACAACTGCTGAGTATAAAAGTCCCTAGAACAACCATGAAATTATAGCGGGGCGTACTAAGCCTGTCTCTGCAGTTTCTATAGGCGTTATCGGCTTACCCGAAGTGACCGTCTAGTGCTTTTGATTGGCGCCCTTTCATGCTATTATCCCCACGTGAATTTCGTCATAATGGGGCCGCATCTAAAGAGGTGTAGCTTGTGCATTCCCGTTCTTTTCATTATTATTATTCTACGTTTTTCGGAGGTTCTCGGCCATCAACTAGCCTTGCTAATGATGTCATGTCAACGAAGGCTAGATGCTCTCGGCGTAATGTACGTAATACCATAGCAATATCAATATCACAATGTACATCTTCGCATGCCGTTTTCCCTTCACGTCGACCGCATCGCGAAATGACAAAATGAATTTGAAAATATTGCTTCCGTATTACTGGCGTTTTGTTCTATTTGCTTTTTGAGCTCCTGTTTGACGGCGAACTGAGCTATAGGCACCTGCGCTTCGTACTTTTCCCGCAGGGATACTGTTTCTAGTTCTTTTCACTTTGGTCACGGTTTTCACAAATGTTCTCGTACCGATCACAAAGAAAGGTTGAGTTTTTAACGTTACCCTAAGATTATATCACTATTGTGAAGGCGGAAAACCTGACCACTGCCGCATGACGCAATGCTAATTACAGGCTTTGTTGTTTGTATTTATAATTTTACCTACTAGTCAGTTCTTAATGATAATGCCGAAAGGGAAGGCACTACGTAGGCCTCCCTTCATTTTACCAGAAGCTGCGCTCATACGTACCTCTTATGCATTCATCATGTTTGGGTTCTGCTTATAAGAACCGTACCTTTCATCGATGTTAGCTGTGATGCTTTTGTACCGTTCCGTCAGCATTGCGTTAAAAAATAAATACCGCCTTCAAAGTACCTACCAAATTAAAGCAAGCGTGCACATTCGTTCGCTCTAAACCAGCGTGGATATCATGAGGCGGTATCTGTGCAGACAGGAAGAGGTTTGTCTTATGGACGCTTCCCGCTGAATAAATCGCCAATGACGATATTTTCCGAGCGCTTAAGCTGCCTCTCGGTATTGCAGCCGCCACGCGCGCGCACGAACTTCGATGTGCCAATTAGGGCGGCTCGCGAGTCGGCATGTCACCCTAATTGCAGGTTTCCAGAGAGCATCTCCAAAGCAGAGCTCTGAGATCGTTAGCCAAACTGCGAGCACGACACTAAGCTGCAGGAACATCACTCTGATTTGCTGCAACTGGCCGGCCCCTCCAAAGCCCTTGGCCCGCGCGTCCCCCTTTATTTAACGGCTTTATCCACATCGATCCGCAATATTATTTGCATCCTACATGACGTTGATGAAAAGTGCGTCAGTTAAAAGTCACTCAAGTTCTGGTCGAAACTTTTCGTAGAATACATCAAAAAATATTACTGCGAATCATTATATGCCTCTTAGCATGCACTTTGCGGCAGGTGTGCCGATATGTAGGTATACGTTGGCAGCTGTCTCGTTTCGTTTAGTGCCGCTGCGGTAGTGAGAAAGCGTGTACAGTAATACGTTAAAATACGCACTCTTTGGTGCTTATCCTGTTAATCACCGCTTTACGACTTTTTCTTGTCTGACATGTTTGACAGACAGTCTAAACTAATGTGCTAAAGATGGCCTGAGCAACAACTGCAGCTACGGCACAGGAACTGCAGCGCCAGAAAAAGGGATGGTGGCCCAAACAATGTCAATAACGATGTAGATCACGCTTTGTCGATTAGATCGGGTGGCCAAGTGCGGAGAGCTTGGTAGTCAGGGAAGATTACGACGATAAATTTTAATCCTATTCTCTTTGAGTCTGCATGTCGACAAACAGTCATCTAGCCAAGTAATGGCGTCATCAAAATCGCCGCGCGACTGGCCGCTCGAGGCACTTTGCGTGTATTCGCGGACTCCTTTAACGCTCAGAAAAACACTTTTATGTAGCACGTATTGGGCAATAGACAGCTGTATGGGAAGTTTTTACAGGGAAGCTGTCTATGGCTAGGGTTGTATGCTTTTTTCCTCTCCGTCAGCAGATCTGCGGGTGAAAATAAACTCAGCTCCCGAATTTGATGCAAAGTCGCTTCGTTCTGTGCAAAAGCTTACACATATTAATTTATTTATTTATTTACAAAATACTGCAGACCCAAGCTAGGGCCCATGCAGGAGGGGGTATCAAAAGGTTTACACAAGCAAAAAAAAAAACATCGAACAAGATTCATTACAGATCATGAAGAGAGGAAAAAAATAATATATACATAAACGTTACACATCAATGAGCACCCTATGGCCATGAAAACAAGTATAAAGATTGCAACTTTAGGGAAAACTGTCCTATGGTTCCCGACAAGGAAGAAAGAAAAAGGAAAGAAAGAAAGAAAGAAGAAAACAAAAGAAAGCGCGTCACATTATGACGTTAATGCGTCGAATAAGTCAAAGATAGCGGCAAAGCGTTCCAGTCTGTAATGGTTTGCGGAAAAAATGAAAACTTGAATGTATTAGTACGTGTTCTAAATGGTGCTAGCAATTCAGCATGAAGATTTCGAGTCAGTCGTGACATCAGAGGTTGGATTTACGGAGCAGGGTCTAATGCGAGATGGTTGTTTTTCAAGTGAAAAAGAAACTTTAGTCTCAGAATTTTGCGACGGAGATTAAGTTCCTGGATACTATTTTGTTGCATCATAAGAGTTGGGGAGTCCGTCATGCGGTATTTAGAAAAGATAAACCGAATGGATTTACGTTGAATCATTTCTAGAGCATCAATATTTTTCTTAGTGTGTGGGTCCCAAATAATACATGCATATTCGAGGGCAGGCCTAATGATTGAATTATGATTGGCCAACAGCTTGACGGATGGAGGGGCTTGTCGAAGTTTATATCTGAGGAAGCATAGCTTGCGGAAGGCGGATGCGCATATGTTAGATACGTGGTTATTCCAACTAAGATGCTTTGTTATTGTTACGCCAAGGTACCTATATTCGCTGACTTCTTTGAGTAGGTGAGATGATAGCATATATGGAAACGAGAAGTAATTTTTCTTTTTGGTTACATTCATGTACACTGTTTTTTCAGAGTTTAGCTTCATACGCCACCCGTTGCACCATTGATAAACGTTAATCACGCATTTGTTTAGAAGCACCTGATCGTCTACGCTATCAATTTTCTTAAACATAACACAGTCGTCAGCGAATAGCCTTATTTCGACAGGTTCAGGGATAGCATTAACAATGTCATTACTATATATTAAAAAAAGCAATGGTCCTAAAACACTTCCCTGAGGAACACCAGATGTAACCGGAAGTTTGGATGAGGAGTAACCGTTTATATTAACGAACTGTGTGCGATTACATAAGTAAGCGGAAACCCAATCCACAATAAAACTTGGAAGGCCGATATGTTTAAGTTTGAAAATGAGTTTAGCATGAGGAACTAAATCAAAGGCTTTCTTGAAGTCCAAAAAAATAACATCAATTTGCCCAGATTTATCTAGAATAGATGCGAAAGTATGTATGACTGAGACCAATTGAGTAACAGTGGAAAAACCCTTCCTAAAACCATGTTGAAAAGGGGTTAGTATATTCATATTGTTTAGAAAGTCAGTGATATAGTTGACTACGATATGCTCAAGAATTTTGCAACAGGACGAAGTGAGAGATATGGGGCGATAATTTGAGACCAGTGACTTATCCCCTGTTTTGAATACAGGCACGATTTGCGCTGTTTTCCAATCGCTGGGAATGCTAGATGAACGTAGGGAAGCACGGAAAATGATTACAAGAAGACTGGCAACCATCTCGGCATATCGACGCAGAAACACATTTGGGATATTATTAGGGCCTCGTGAAGTTTTAGTTTTTAAATTGAGAAGCATAGACACCACGCCTGATAATGATACGATGTCGGAGTCAGGATGACATGACGTGGTATCGACGCATGCACCATCGCAAGCCTTTGGAAAAACGCTCTGAAAGTAAACATTGAAATGCCAAGCGATGTTTTGCTTATCTGTAACGAGGGTGTCATTATGCATTATTTGATTAATGCCCTCTTTTTTCCGACACAATTGGGACCAACATTTTTCAGGGGCGATCTGGATAAAGTTTGGCAGCGTATGTTGAAAATAGGTCTGCTTTGCACGGCTTACAGCTTGGTTGAGTAGTGTCTGATTCGTTCGGATAATGCTGTGGGAGGCGCCGCGCCGTCTTAACCGTTTTAGTTTTCTTTTCTTGTGCAAAATGTCGCGCGTTATCCGTGGGTTCTTTTTCTCTGTCTTTTTCGTTTTATTGGGCACAAAGTTATCTATGCAGTACAAACATAACTGTTTAAGTTTCTCCCATAGTTCTGAGACATCAGGCCCTCCAAAACTGCTTGGTTAAGACCAAGGTAGTCTAAAATACTTTGATCTTCATCACGAAAAAAGTTTTTCACAGTCACTGTTTTTGTAGGAGCACTATTACGTGCTTTTAGAGGGCATGAGAACTTCACCATATAGTGATCTGAAAGACCTGGTTCGACTGACACAGAAAAAGTTTCCATACATGGGCTTACAAAAACAAGATCCAATATTGAGGACGAACTGCCTTGTATGCGAGTAGGTTGCTTAACCACTTGCTGCAGGTTCCTACATAACATTAAGTCTAGTACACTTTGAACATGCACGCTATGCTCACAAGAAGCAAAAGGATCGTCCCAATCAACACCAGGAAGTTTGAAATCACCAGCAATAATTATTTTCTCCTGTGCGAAATTCGACATGTGTTCGTATAGATCATGCAGAAACTGCGGAGGTGTATCGGGAGGACGGTACACTGCGAATAGTAATAAAGAAAAGCCACAGCATGACAACTTTAAAGAAATACTTTCATGATTGTCGATTTGTCTTAGAAGAGTTCCTGGAATGCTATGTTTAACAAAGACGGCGACGCCACCCCCTCTTGTATTCCTATCCCGCCTAAAAACTTGGTACGAAGGTGGAAAGATGCTGTTGTCATGAATGTCATCACGGAGCCAAGTTTCCGTGATGACGACGACATGAGGGCTGTATCCCAGAATGATGGCTTCAAGCTGATCACTTTTATTCGCAACACTGCGCGCGTTTATATTTAACAGACGCAGCTCTTCAGCACATGAACTTTCCTGTCAATTTTTGCTGGAGGTTCTTTGACGACTAACCAGCTCTACCCTATAATTCGCGTCATCATCTCATGCGTATAGGTCATTGTCTATGCGCAGTTTATCATGCAGAAGAGTGACTTTCTTGCCCTGTTGCTTTTCCATTTTGGCGCTTTGCCATAACAGCTTGCGTTTTCTTAGTGTGTCCGCCGAATAATCATTCTGAATGGAAATTGATGTTCCCTTGAGCTTTCGCGCGTTTCTCAGAACTTCCTGTTTTTCGTTGTAATTTTGAAAGAATACAATCACTGGTCTTTTCTTTCCTGTCTTTCCAATGCGATGTATTCTTGCGACAGAGCAGCATGTTACGTTGAGTCTCTTACAAAAAAGATCTTCAATCACTTTTGTGCGAAGGGCCGTCTCATTTTCACCCCTGTCTTCTTGTATGCCAAAGATAATCAGATTCGAGCGTCTGCTCCTGTCTTCAAGATCTACTACTTTGGCTTGAAGCAACTTTACTGTCTGTTCTAGGCTGTCTACTCGCGAAACGCGCTTTTCCAAATCGCTGAAACGCTCATTAAGGTCAGAAATCATTTTTCCTATGTCACTCTGCTGATTCCTAAGAGTGGCTATCTCTGTGACCAGCTTGTTCTGCACTTCTAGTAGTTGGGTCAATAAAGCTTCCGTGTTAGGACCCGGGTTCATCTCAATGTCCCCACACAATAAAAGTTTACATGCACAAAGAACGTCGCATGCAATCTCAAGGCACTGGCGTGGGCACGGCAGGACCAGAAGGCCACGGTAGTCGCTTTTGATTCTGCTATAGTGAACACTAACCTGCACAAAGCAGAAGAACGGCTTGTGAGGCCACATTGCGAGGCTCGGTCCGCCGCACCCACTAAAGTCATAGCGTGTAGCATGTCCCTTATGAAGGAATCCGAAGAAGTCACATGGGAGGGAGGCGCAGCTGTCATGTTGATATCGTGCAGCCAAGGGCACAGCTGATAGGGTCATCACTTGGACATCAGCTGATATCATCACTTGGATATGGATTATCTGTAGACTAGTTATGAATAGGCACCATTTTCAAAATCAGTAGACTACAAGGTAGATAATAAGGATTTTTCAAAAATTTGCCGCTGTGCGACCCATGTCGGCCATATGTACGCTCGAACCACCCTCTCTTTGTCGTCCTACCTAGCGCTTGTGAGCCTAGTTTCCGTCCGTTCTCCCGGCGTGGCGGTCCCGTCGTGCGTGTCTAGTTTCCGCCGGCTCCCCGAGGTGGCGGTAGTCTTGCACGCGAATGTATGCCGCCGATCAAGACCACCGATCAAAATAAAAGTGTGTGTGCGTGTGTCTTTCTTCGGGGTGACCAGCGTCGCCGCTCAAGAGAAATAAAGTTTGCTCATTCCTTTGATCTAAATTGTGTCACCGCTATGTCGTGTACCAAACTGCTTCGCTAGTTATTCAGCTTCACAGCTGCGGAATGGCGCAAGATTTTTTTTATATTGCTCTACAACTTTCTCCGTGAACTTTTCATGTAAATATAATATTTGAGAAGTTGATTAAATAGTTATTACGAGTTATGTATATAGGCGGAATGCAAAAAAAAATCTGAGTATCTCTATGTGACGGAAAACAACATTACCATCGTTCTGTCCAGCTACGTGGCGTTCGCATATTTTTTAATCTTGATGCGTGATAGTTCGGACACACCGTATATGCATCGAGCAAGTGGCGAAGTGTGGAGTGCACGGAAATACACAATGTTCAGAATTCTAATCACGCGCATTGGGTCTTGCACAGAGATCTATAATTTTTTTTTTCTAGTGGGAAACTCCCTTAGTTAGCAACAATGCAAATTCTGTGCTTCAAGAACGTGGACAGTGTAATGTGGTCTCGTGAGGGTTTAACATTCGCACGTAAACATCATCTGGTGCTTTTGGAAAATGCGAAATTCGTCAAAGCTTCACCGAGGAAGAAAATAAAAGAACACGCGATACGTTTCTTGAATTGAGCTCATTAGCAAACGGAAGAAACACAGCGTCCGGTACAGCTATCGATTTCTCTGCGCCAGTGGATACGAGCGATGTGCTGAAGGACGAGAAGCGCTTTCGACGGCATCCTAATTGTAAGACCTCAGACATTGTACCAGCGAAAATTTTCATTCGGTTCAGAAGAATGGAGCTTTGAAAGCTCTCTGAGAGAAGAATGGTGCTCATGTAGAGCCCGTGCAAATGGGCTGTCTTGAAATGCTTACGTAAGAAAATGTGCTTTTTAAGCGAAGCTTACAGGCTCACAAGCTTAGGTGGTGGTGATGGTGTCACGCTGAAAAGTGCCCCAATTCTGGCAATAGTGCAGAAAGGGTCCAACCTCAATGGCGTATACCAGGGAAAAAAAAGAAAAGGAGAAAAAGCGAGAGGAGAGAAATAGAGAGCGAGAGAAAGAAAGAGAGAAACAGTGAGCGAGGAATAAAGAGAGAAAGAAAAAAATGGCGAAAGAAAGATAGAAAGAGAGAGATATAGAAAGAGAGAAAGAAAGGAACAAAGAAAATCGCCAGCCCTTCCCCTGTCGAGAAAATGGGGGTAAGCAATGGTTATCGTGTGTGTACTTGACTTATCCCTTTCCCTTCCCTTTCCTTCTACTTTTGTTTCCCTTTCGTGCAACTTTTCCTCCCATTGCATTGTGCGTTTCCTTCCCTCGATGCTACATTTAATAAACGCTTATGTTTTATTACGGTGACATGTCGTGAACTTTACGTTACCCTGACGAAGGTCACATACACACACAAGCTTCGCTCACCCCCATTTTCTCGACAGTGGAAGGGCTGCTGAATTTTTGTGTAAGTTTCTATGGCCGAGAATAGACCTGGCTGAGAAACAAAAAAAAAAAGGCTACACAAAAGTTCTCAGAATTTCCTAGTAATGCGTAAGCACTGTTTCGCTCGGCCGTCACTTCGGCATTCCTTATTTTGGTTACTTGCTTTTCCTAGCTTATCCGCGTCTACCCATAACCTTGGCGTTGTAAAGAATACTTTGGTTTTAGTAGAGAATTGTCCGATTTTCTTACCGCATCCGGCCTTAAAGCGATCGTGATAATTGAGCCGGAACGCAGGGCACGAGCGCGCCTTGAAGTAGCAGAGTGGGCAAAAGGGAAGAGAAAGAGATTGTGGTTGTGAAGAGGAAGAAGCGCTATTTTTTGCAGCCCTTTACGGAGCACGACTCAGCGCCTTGGGAAAGGGGCGGGGGATGTAAAGAAGAAAGAAAAGAGAACACGAGCTGAGCCGCAGTAGCGCGTGAAGTGTTGCGTGAGGGGAGAGTGCATCGCCATGAAGTCATGTCACCCTAGCTGTCACTCTCGCAAGCCTGTGTTATGCGTGCGTTCCTCGTCCACATAAGCTATCGCCTGCGTTCTGACTGCGTCTCGGTAAGGCCCAATGAAAACGCGCCAAGCGCCTCAACCAAACGCTTGCCAGCAACGAGTCTATTACTCGTAGGACTTTCAGCAGCATTCAATTGTACATTGGGCCACCTCAAAATCTCAAGTTGGCCCACACCCAAATTTCACATTGGGCCAACTTGAAATGATTAGTTTCGATGGTGGGCCAACTGCACAGTTCAGTTGTGCCAACTGCAACCTTCAAGTTGGCACTCCCCAAAATTCCAGTTTGCCCACCCCCAAATCTTAGTTGCTTGCTCCCCCCTCCCCAAATTTCAGTTCGGCCGCCCCACCCCGAAACTTCAAGTTGACCCACCCCTAAATTTAAGTGGGCCCACGTGCAAATTTCAAGTTGGCCTACCCCCAAATGTTAAGTTGGCCCACTGCTAAATTTTAAGCTGGTCCACCCCCAAGTTTCGAGACGGCCCACCACCCAATTTTCTATGGCCGAGAATAGACCTGGCCGAGAAGCATTAAAAAGCTACACAAGTTCTGAGAATTTCCTAGCTAATGCGTAAGCATTACCCCAAATTTCAAGTTGGCCCAACCCCAAATTCCTAGTTGGCCCAGCCCCATGTTTCAATTGGCCCACCTCCAGATTTCAAGTAGACCCTCTCCCAATTCTATAGTTGGCCCACCCCAAAACTTCGATTGGTCCACCCCTAGTATAGGCTTCCCCATGCATTTCGTAAGGAGGCCTATGTATCTCTATGGGTATTCTCTTTTCAATTTTTCTTGTTTATGTTCCGTACCGCTTGCAAAGCTACCAATCATCTACATTTACATTATTATAATGATTAAATGTGTTAACTTCGCAAATTACAGATTTTTGTGCCGATACAACGCTTTCCTCGTATTGCGTAACGGAGCTGGTGTACTCACCAAAGAATACTTACGCCTTCAAAAAGCAGAACCAGAAGTTTTGGAGCACTACATTGAGTAGTGACCCTCAGTGCTCGCATAGGATGTCTGTGTGTTTTCTTTGTTACGACGCAGGAAGTGATACGATGTCTTTTAGCAGTGCTATTTCGGCACGTGCGCTATCGAATTAGCGTTCTACAGTCTTACACGCAACGAAACTACGGCATGAACTCATTGACTGTCGTAGAATCAGGCCATTTCCTTTTGTTTGACGTCGTCAGTGCTGCCCTCGTTAAGGCCAAATCTTCTTCATTTCAAAGTTTTTGACGTCGAAATCATAGAAACCATTAACATTTGCGTCGTGTGCCCGCATTTTGTACGGCAGAACGCCTACCCAGCTAATCTCTAAAATGCAGTGCCCGTATTGATCCCTTGCTGTCTTAATATTTGCACCACTGCTCGAAGACTGCGGAAAAAGGGTTCAGGCAGTTAGTTTTGACCCGCTGTTGACCAGCTGTGCACATGTTGAAAACATACGCAAACTCAAATTAGAGCACTGCACGGGCCGGATTTTTCGCCCGAGCCCGGCCCAGGCCCGCTTTACAAGGCCCGAGCCCAGCCCGGGCCCGTAATACAGAGCCCGAGCCCAGCCCGG